>NW_020664493.1:3865199-3959246 GCF_002925995.2 Terrapene triunguis | reverse complement strand
CCGATGGATAAGTAAAAATGGAAAATTTTTATAACCCGTTCAAAAGCCGACCCTATAATTCAGGGGCTAGCAAACTTTGGCTCCCGGGCCATCAGGATAAGCCGCTGGCGGGCCAAGATGGTTTGTTTACCTCGAGCGTCCGCAGGCACGGAGGTAAACCTAAGTAAACAAAGTGTCCCGGCATGCCAGCTGCTTATCCTGACGAGCCGGGACAGCAACTGGTGGGGAAACTTTTTTGGGGGGGAGAAGCTGGGAGTCAGGGGAGTAACCCCTGTGACCACCCCCCACATGACCCCATCCCTAGCCCGGGACCCCCTCACTCTCACCATCCCATCCCTTCCCACCTTATCTGGGGAGGGCCAAGGGAGGATGTCTCTGACCTGGTTGGAGCTGCTCCGGCAGGCCGGGCGGCGTGGCCGCAGTGTGCTCCAGTGGGCCGGGCGGCTGGGGGGAGAGCAGCATGGCCAGAAGCGGAGAGACTTTGGCCCCACCTCTTCCCTTCTGTCTCTGCTGGCTGTGCTGCCTGTCCTTGCTCCCTCTGTTGGGGGGAGGGGCTGTGTCCTACCTCTCCCTCTCTATACCCGTTCATAAGCCGACTCCCTTCTCTGGTGCTTCCCATTTTTACTAAAAAAAATTGGGCTTGTGAACGAGTAAATATGGTATTTGAAAACATCCAAAAATATTGAAATGTTATTCTATTATTGTTTAACAGTGTGATTAATCGTGATTAATGTTTTAAATCACACGACAGCCCTAAAACTAATCTAGATTCTTGGCTAGTGTAAATCAGTGCAGCTCTGTTGCAGGCAATAGAATCATGCTGATTTACATCAGCTGAGACTTTGGCCTGTTAAAAACATGGTTCCATCCTCCAAGAAGGATGTTAACTCGTAATCACACTTTTCTCTTTCTCTAGGTATGTCTCTATAAAACCTGATGATAGAAAGCTGATTAATGGAACTAATGTACTGGGCCTACTAGCTGACACTTTACTTAAAGAAGGATTTCACCTTGTAAGCACCAGAACAGTCTCCACCGAAGAAAAAGTTGAATGCTACAGTTTTGAAAGGCTGAAGAGGCCAGAAGCCCTTTTTCTCACTGCCAACCAAAGCCCAGAAAGCACTGGTGGAGCACAGATGAAGTTAACTCCAATGCACAAGCAGAAATGAAACCTGTTTCATTAATACCTACCCTTTTGAATCTGAGAAGAGACACATGTAGACACTATTAACCCTACTATTTTTTTTTATTTGAAATTGCAACTATTGAAGGTGGTAACAACTATCAAATTTTATATATTTCTTCAAAAATCAGTTTCCCTCCTTTTCCTGCAGTCATTTAATAGAGAAGCCAAGTTCTTGTTTTCCTCTATTACCCCTTTTCTGGAACATGGGAGAATACTGATGCAATATTGAATATGTAGTCCAGAATCAAGCAGTTAAACATGTGCAAGACAATTTCTAAAATGGAGGTGGGCATAATGGAAAAAATGAACCATACTGGGAATAAAGGGAGTCCCTAAATAAAGGTTCTTGCACTCATTGCAGGATACCGCAAAGGCCACTTGAAATATGACAAGAGCAAGTGAAGTAGTAATAAACAGGGCCCACAGAACCCTCTCTTCTCCTTCCTTTAGCAGGTTTTATAGAAGACTGGAGAAATCTAAATTTGAATGATTACAATCTATTTCTGCAAGCAAAAACTACAGAGACAATCTTTCAATTAGGTGAAAGCAGCATTGTGAAAATACCACAGATCATGCCCCGTTCCACTCTTTATCTATGAAACCACCATTAGTTTAGTGTATTCTCTCCTCTTGCAGGATCTCCAAGAAAAGAACCTATTAAACTGTCCTTCAATGCTCTGAACTTGATAAATGTAATATTAAAAAGGGTCTGCTATGCAATGCATGGCGGGCTGTAATGAAAGGTCAGTTAATTAGAAAAGACTGAATTGCTCTTCAGAAGAAACAAATAGGCTGGAATTCTTAACTAAAATAGTTCAAAGAACTTTTCAGCACTTGCCAAATGCAAAGAACAGTGAAGGGCTGGCAAAGGTGACTTTAAGACATGGTCACACTGCCAGACTGGCCTGCATCAGAAATTAGAGTAGCCTCTCGACTGCTCTGAAATTACTCTTGTTTGTAGTAGTTCTAGGAATGTGGGAGTGTAGCAGATTCTGGAGCCATCCCTTCCTCCTTGAAGTGTGTGACTATGCCAGGAAAGGGTGGTATAGTGGTGGACTCTTTGCTAATTAAGGATTTCCCCTACTCTGGTTAGGCCTATTAATAGCAACTTTCGGATGGTACAAAGGAGGTTGGGACAGGATCTGGCCCAATAGATCACTACTATTAAGGAGACATTACTGATGTGCCAAGAAATCAAAGACCATTTTGGATGTTTGCATCTATGTGGCTTCCTAGTACTGAATTTTCATAAAAGTTAATGTGAACATCTCCAGTCAAGAGGACAATCAATGACAGTAAGAAATGCAGATGTACATGACAACCCCTTTAATGGGCAAAGAAAGAAAATGGACTTAAGACTGTACCTAAGGTCTATAACCAAAACAATACCTGATTAAACAACAATGAAGTGTAGACTTAGGCCTGGTCTACACTAGTGGGGGGCGGGGGGGAATCGATCTAAGATACGCAACTTCAGCTACGAGAATTGCATAGCTGAAGTCGACGTATCTTAGATCGACTTACCTCCCGTCCTCATGGCGTGGGATCGACGGCTGCGGCTCCCCCGTCGACTCCGCTTCCGCCTCTCGCCCTGGTGGAGTTCTGGAGTCGACAGGGAGCGCGTTCGGGGATCGATTTATCAGTCTAGACGAGACGTGAAATCGATCCCCGATAGATCGATTGCTACCCGCTGATCCAGGGGGTTGTGTGGACATACCCTAAGACTAACTTTTAATAACCTTTTGTAATGGAAAATATTGTGCTGATTCACATACTGCAGAAATCCTGATAAGAATGTTTTATTTTCATTCTTAGTCGTGTTGAAAAATAAAGTTTAAAAAAAAAAAATCTAAATCAAGAGATGAAACTTTTCTTTTTTTAAGTACTTTCTCCCTTCTAGTGGATTATCTGTTGTCTTGACCCACTTGATCAGTCCAGGCTGATCATTTTAAAGAATTTTAACAAACCTTTTACTAGTGCAATTCCTGCTGGGCTAATAATTCTCAATGTTTCTGGGTCCTGTGGCTATTTAAGTGATGACCCACACATCAAATTTTGTTATACAGGGTTCTTACTGATGGTTGCTTAAAACCGTGTGTGTGTGTGTGTGTGTGTGTGAGAGAGAGAGAGAGAGAGAGAGAGAGAGAGAGAAAAGGAAAATGCATATTTGAAACACAAGTATTTTAGCCAAAAAGTGTCTAACCCAGTTTTCTATCCTGTAAGTACTTAGAGGTAGATGACCTTAGCTTTTGAAGACAATTTTGCACTAACATGGTTACTTCAATGGAAAGCATCTGTACAAAAAGTGATAGTGAAAGTGATCAGGCTAAAAATATTTTAACACTGGGCCAGCTTGAGACTGTGATTAAATGTCAGTAGTAACTTGAGGCAGAGGTGAAAGTGCACTACTATAAAATGGCACCTTCTTACTACAACAGCTCCCTGTTGGTGTAAATCACTATTGCCCTGTGTGGTCTGTTACACCAATGCAAAGTGGGTGCTTCCAATTCAGAATGATAGTTTTCTACACCCAGTGTGCAAGTGTGAATGACTACACAGGGTGCAGGGTAATGGTGAATCACAGTGTTTTCAGTCTTCTTACGTTAGTGACATTTTTACTGCTCTACTCCTTTCAGGGCCAAACCGATGCTGCTGCAGAGAGCGTAGCTGAGTTATGTATTTTTTTTTTCTGTTGCATTGTCAACAGAATTGTTTACACGGTTCCAGTTGGTTACATCTGGGCAGTCCTATAGATTGTGATTGCACAGGTATAAGTGAAGGTCTAATTGGGCCTGCAGAACCTTCGTGAAGGGTGCTGGTGTGTGGGAAGGGAAGAAGCCTGGTTGACTGAGACTGGGGCGACTTGGTAAACCTGCTAGCCAGAAAAAACATGCTTACTTGTAAACTGAGTTCTTCCTTACAGAAATTTTGGCGAGAATAAACAATGGCACAACACAATAGAATTCCTACTGTCACTTTTCCAAGCAGAACCACAGTGTGAGTTGACCAACCTGTCATATGCATCAGAACTAGGAATAGAACCCTGATCTCCTGAGTTGCAGCAGTCCCATCTTCTCTCTTTTTAAGTAAATGCGAATAGATTGACATATTTGAGCTGCTCCATTTTGTTTAAAATTGGAGTTTGTAGCCACAGGCTTCATCTCCTCTTCTGCCCTGTCTCCTAGGAGATGGTCTATATTGAAACTGATCTGGTCACAGCAAATAAGGTTTCTCCCCTTCATAGTAATGTCAATAAGTCGTCTTGAGGTGAGCATCATGCTGCATAGAAGGGGTTTGGTTTAAGTTACTGACACTCCCCCCCCCCTCCTCTGCAATTTTCCTCTAAATATAGCAAAATGAGTTGTAGACTGCCCTAAATTTTGGTATTCAGTAACATGTCTGGTGTGTCTGCAGACCTGAGGTGGCCCTGCAATCATGTCTGAGGGCTTGTCTACACTACCTCGTGGGGTCGATCTAAGATACACAACTTCAGCTATGTGAATAGCGTAGCTGAAGTCGACATACTTAGATCTACTTACTGTGGTAAGTTGACAGCTGATGCTCTCCCGTCGACTCCACTTGCGCTTCTCATTCTGGTGGAGTACCGGAGTCGATGGGAGAGCACTCAGTGGTCGATTGATAGACGCAATCAATCGACGACTCCCCCACCCCCCGGCTGGATCAATAGCTGCCCGCCGATCTGGAGGGTAGTGTAGACCAGCCCTGAGTGTTGAGGAAGTAGTGATCTTGCCTCTGCCCTTTTTTAAATAAGGGATCACTGGATATAAAGGAAATCAGACCTGAAACATGAGACTGCCTCCCATTCTTAGTGTAATCCACCCTCCATATTCTTCTGAGGTTTCATTAGAGAAATAGTAGATCCCTCTGAAAAGCAATAATGATTGGCTGTTAGATGTGCAAAAAGCAAATGCATAAGGAACACATCACATAGACTATCTTCTTCCCTTTTTAAAATCTCTGCTTCTATCTTTTCTTTATAATTGGAACTTGTCTAGCACTTTTTATGCAAGGCTCTCAAAGGGCTTTATCAATAATTAAGCTTTTGATGCTCTTGTCAAATAGGGTAGTATTCTCCCACTTTACAAGGGTGGATCTTTAGTGGTACATGCTTATTCTTTTTAAAAAATTGTTGTTGAATTCCTTTACAGCTCTGGGGAGTCCTTTAAAGATTTTTTTTTTTAATCTTTTGTGAGATGGGGTTGTCTATTTCCAACTTTTATATTCAATAAGCTGCTGATGCTAACTCAGGGAAAGTCTGCACTATAAGGTATTTTGTATCTCTAGTGGTAGCTTTATAGATACTGTATAAAGAATGAAAGCCCTTCAGGAATTAAGAAAATTGCAGTCTTGACTATCCTGTGCTCTGTGCATGTGCTACTGATTATTTAAAAATCCATTTTAACTAATTAAAGATTTTCCATGAGTTGGGAGAAAGAAAAGACAAATCATTCAGCTGGTTTATTTGCCATGCCAATGGAAAACTACCCCTCTTTGTACAGTTCTGAAACAGTTTTCACTTGCCAGCATACTTGAACTGCATAAGAAAACAATGAAGAATACCAGGCCATATTCTGGTATGTGACTATTTAACACATGCTGGGTGAAAGAATGATACCGTGATGCTTGCTTCCTATCCCCTCTCCTGCACACATGCAAAGAGAGGTTGGAACATCATGTTTCTAGGTACTAGAGTTGGAGGAAGCTTTTCTTGTGCAATAGACTTTCCCTTTCTGCTGTATTTTGCTTAGTTTCAATCTAAAGCGCTGAAAAGAAATTTATCTAATCACAGCGGGGGGTGAGCAGGGCTTGATCTGTCCTTGAAATGGACACAGCTGTGGTATATGCCGTACAGGCTAGCTGAGAAGTACTGTTCTGATCCAGTATGGCTTTTGCTTTTAGATGTAAGTGTGAGCTGTGAGTTAGAACTCTAGTCTTAGATCATAGTAATGCCTGTATAGTTTTGTAAAATTGTCAAGGAGATTTACACCCCAACTGCTGGAAAGTGGTATGGAATGTTAATTGGGTAGCAGACTCTCAACCATCAACAAGCCATTTTCTCACTGCCTCTTATTCTTTGTTCCTGGTTTGTGCTGACCTAGTGCAGCTGCACAGCTTTATTTTTATTGATTTTTCCCCCCGCCTCCCAGCAATGAACACGAACACCTCCACTAAAATTTCAGTCCATCACAAGGAAATCCAACTCTCCACCAAATGTTATATTGATCTGTTCCCACTAGATGCTGCTGAAGCTAAGCATATAAAACAGCGGCTCTCAAACTTCATTGCACTGTGACCCCCTTCTGACAACAAAAATTACTACAGGACCCTAGGAGGGGGGAACCGAAGACCAAGATCCGCTGCTGGGCAGGGGGGCTAAAGCTGAAGCCCAAGGGCTTGTGCCCCGGGTGGGGGGCACATAACTGTAGCCCTGGGTGGTGAGGCTCGGGCTTCAGCTTCAGTCCTGGGTGGAGGGGCTTAGGTCCAGGCCCTGGACCCCAACAAGTCTAACACCAGCCTTGGCGACCCCATTAAAATGGGATTGTGACCCACTTGGGGGTCCCGACCCACAGTTTGAGAACCCCTAAAATAAAAGACAAAACCAAGGTGGTGATAGAGAACTCTCCTCTGTGAGGGCTGTGTATAAATTTTATGTCTTCAGAAACCACTACAGGGGCAAGGGAATAGGCGCTGGGGCTTTGATCCCTGTGTATCTTCAGCAGCCCACTAAACTTTGTATCAACAATATAAGAAGTCACATAAAATAAAGAAGTTTTTATTGCTTTTGAAGGTCTGTTGGTTATGGTAGACTTGAAAGTCATCCCATCCTTTGACACTGCTTCTTCTGCCCAGCCTCCTGCAGTAGGTTAGGCCACAATTAGAGAATACCACGTAGTGCCTAGTAAATGGATCCACCAACATTAACTAGAGTAGATTGGCACTGATTGCAGAAAGGCCTAGAGCCATGTATATTTTCAAGTGAGTGTGTGGGATATGACTAATCAGTCCTCACATGAAATATCGACTAAACCTGACTTCTGTCTAAAAAAACCAAATGTCACTTCTAGAACATGATGATATTTCAGCTGCAGTATAACCCTCAAATTATTTGCTATAAGACTATAGTCTTGTGTATACAATTCTTCTAAGAGTTCCCCTTGCTCTTCCATTGCTACAGCTGTAATGGGATGGTTCACTCAGTAGGTACCTTCCTTCTAGTGGAACAAGATAGATCTCATTCCTAAAGTAAATCCTGAGAAATGCTGGAAACCGCAATAAGAACAGGAGTACTTGTGGCACCTTAGAGACTAACAAATTTATTTGAGCATAAGCTTTCGTGGGCTACAGCCCACTTCTTCGGATGCATAGAATGGAACATATATTGAGGAGATATATATACACATACAGAGAGCATGAAAAGGTGGGAGTTGTCTTACCAACTTTGAGAGGCCAATTAAGTAAGAGAAAAAAACTTCTGAAGTGATAATCAAGATAGCCCAGTACAGACAGTTTGATAAGTGTGAGAATACTTACAAGGGGAGATAGGCTCACACCATTACAAACATTGAATCTATTACAGGGAACTCATCTGCATCTTCACCTCTCCAAATAACTGGTTATCACACAATGAGGTAAGTCAAGTGCTGGCTAACTGTCTGCCTAAACTGCTGAAGGATTAAACACTGCAATATTACTTATTGCATCACAATTATGACAAAATACAAGAGATTAAAAACACTAGGGGTGGGATTTTCAAAAGGGAGATAGGCACCTAATTCCCACTGAAATTCAACAGGAGGCTGAAGCCTACTTCCCTGAAGCTCCTTTGAAAACCACAACTTACAACAATTTTATATTTTACAGCCAGTGGTAGCAAAAATAAATATGTAATAAAAATAGACCACCCTGGGACATTAATTTCATGACGTTATATTTAGTGGCAAAGCCTTGCTGATTCTTGGTCTTCTCATCTCTGCACCTTTCCTTGGGCTATCTCCTTACACCTGAAACCCACTCCTAGGGGTAACACCACCACTATTGATGGACGGGTAGGAAAGGCTATATCTGAAGGATCACAGGGATCTGCCTGGGAAGGCAATCTCACTCTTTTATTGGGGACAATGTGGATGGCAGCTGCCTCTGTAGTGCCACTGTTCCCATATGCAGGGAGAGTCCATAAGTCAGCCTGTGGGAAGGGAGTGCTGTGTAAACAGGGATATGCACACTGTTCTTCTCCATTCTCATGGAGAATCTACCTAAAAATTAATATAACTTGAGGTAAACAGGCAAAGGCTAAAACTAGAAAAGAGGGCAAAGTCTATGGAAAGAGTGTAAATAGAGAATAATATTATAGTGGACCTAGCTACATTGAACTAGGCGCTCCTGCATCCCTCCTCCCTCCAACCCCATCTCTATCTAACTGCCTTACTCTTCTTCTGTGCTTATATATGCTCCCAGCTCCTCCTCTCCCATGCACTCCCCACCAACTCCTGTTCCCCTCCCCTATTCCCTATCCCTTGGTTCCTGCAATCTCCCTCCATTTTAGTCAGATTGCTTCCTCCTCTGCTGCCTGGGAGCCAGCTGGGGGAGAATTGAGAGCACACGAGAGCCAGTCTCTTTGATCTCCATTACAGTATGTGAATGTTGAAGGACTGGAGGTCTCAAACCCAGGGTACTCAAACAGTGCTCAGACCACAGCCACCACCTAGGAGCTTACTGGTACTGGGCAGGGAGTATGAGATGATGGACACAAGCTCACC
Organism: Terrapene triunguis; assembly: GCF_002925995.2. Lineage (NCBI taxonomy): Eukaryota > Metazoa > Chordata > Testudines > Emydidae > Terrapene > Terrapene triunguis. The sequence continues at coordinate 3,950,282 of NW_020664493.1, read as the reverse complement.
CTGGGCACTGGCCACAAAGCTCCAACTAGAAGAGATGTCCAGCCTCTCCAATTGGCTCAGACTCACTATTTAAGCCAGAAGAAGGCACAGACAGTCATCTAACCAACCAAGTAAATCTCTGGCTGGCTGCTACATTGGACCCTTTCTTCTCACCTGACTCCTAAGCCCTGCCTCATTCTTGATTCCTGCCTTCCTGTCCTGTTCCTGGTGCCTGTCCTCCTGCCTTGTTCCAGATTCCCACTTCTATGCTCCACCTCTGGCTACTGATTCCAACTCTACCCTTGGCTTGATTCCAGACCCTGATTCCAGCTCTGACCCTTGGCTTGATTCCTGACTGGCTCTGATTCTTGGCTTGACTCATGACTCTTGTCTCTGACCTCTGGTTTCTGACCACAACTGCTCTGACCATGAGGTCTGATCACTTAAATCCCAGATTATGACACAGGGTCTGACACCACAGTGGCCCTTGGCAGCCAGGAGGAGGAATTGCAAGGAAAATCTAGTTGAGCCCCCATAGGCCCAGGATGGAACATGCTCAGTCACTCTGTGGGAATGGTGCATGCACAGCCTGTTCAGCATTTAGATCAAGGAACCCTGAGGGAAAGGAGCATGCTCAGTGAGGATGGAATCCAGATAATTTAGCCACTAAACTCTAAATAGTCTCTACTGAGCATGTGCACATTGAGATTTTTCAGTGGTTTATAACTTGGCCAGATTTTCACAGGAACATAAGGCACATTCCTGAGATGTAATAGTTTTATGAACAGTGTATGTGAGATGATCAGTGAGGTAAAGTTACTGTGTAACTATGGTAGGATATTAAAATTTTATGTATGACTGTATTGCTCTAACTTATTTTGGGGGTAGTGGAAAGTTTATTATATGCCCATAATACTTTAATTCCATGGGGTCTGTGCATGAAGGCAACACAATGGCTTACCAGATAAAAGCATCCAGGCATACACTTGAAAGACAATGGGATAACCTGTTAGCTTCAAGGATCCTGGATCTTGTCAAGTTGCAAGCCTTGTTTTACCAAAGCTGGTTCCTGGAGGTCAAAAGAATACTAAACAGTTAAAAAGCCCTTCTCAGGAGAACAACAGTGGTCAGTTGTCCAAGACTGACCAGGGAGTCAGTCTGACACAAAGAGACTCTCTGTGGAGGGGGTCTGAAGAAGCTGGGCTTTCCCAGATCCAGGGAAATGGAAAATCAGGCATGTGTATAGACTGGTTTATTGTTTCTAAAACGTGTTTTATTTGAAATGCTTTTGTTCTAATAAACAATACTCTGCTTTAAGAAGGCTGCCTGGCCACTGGTTACTACTGTCATGCTCCTGGAGTGAACAGAACTGAAGGGTCTGAGCCTGTTAGACCTCCTGAGGTAATCACAGGGGATTGCGGCCAGGACTCAATTTGAGAGTGGGAGAATTGCATGATTCTGTCCCAAGAAAGGTGATGATATGAGGCCTGATACCTGAGAGTGGGTGCACTCAAAGAGACCAGGAGGCATCCAAGGTGCAGTTATCCTGGTAACTGTGGCACATAAAACAAAATATTTTCCTCTAATCTTATAATCGGAAATGGCTGAAGTGTTTTGCAGAAACTTTAAAATAAAAAGTCAGTCAGAGGCAGACACCCAGCATGGGAAACTTCAGCCCAACTGGTTAAAGTTTAACAATGTGAAAAACAACTGAAATAAGGGTTGTCTTATACTGGACAGTGCTGGGCAACCTTACCTTTATTCAGAGCTACCCATTCAACATTTAATAACAGGCGCTATATGAATAATTTTCATCCACATCACACTTCATTCTCATGTGGAAGTGAAGAAATGTTTCATTTTGCCTTAGTCAAACCTTGAAATTGGACCCAGGAATTAAAAGGGCAAATTCACAATATGAAAAACAAATAACCAAAGATATTAAGGAAAATTATAGATTCTTTAAAGACATTTCATTCAAGAAAGCTTTTTGTCTATCCTTAGGCCCTATATAGTACCAAAGGGGGAAATGAAAGCGAATGGAAAAGTTATAGAGAAGTTTAATGCAAATAATTCATTGTTTTTAATATAGAAGGCAATAGAGAAATTAATATCCCAAGGGCATGTTTTACTGGAAATTAGAGCATAGCTTTAGCAGACCTGGAGGTCTCTAAGGAAGAGGTTATGGGCAGCTTGAGAAACTCAAGTGCAGTAAATCTTCAGGAGTACATGCTATTTATCCAAGAGCTCTGAAAGAAATAAAATGTGAAAACGAGGAGACCATGATAAGGATTTGTCAATTATCCCTAAGAACACCAAATATCCCTCAAGATTGGACAATTGCTCATAGTTAACCATCCTCAGAAGGGGACGTAAAGGTCACCTTCATTGTAAACCAGAGTCACACCACAGTTTCTGAGGAAATTGATTGAGAATATTTTTAACAATAGGGTAATGGCAGGATAAGTATAAATGGATGGGGGTAATAGCATCACAGCTTCCAGATTAAACTGTCCTTTCTAACTTCTTAAAAATATTTGAAAGGAACACAGATTACTTATATTTTCCATGACAATATGAAGGAAAACAAATAACCACAAGTTATGGAGCAGTCTAATCATGGATTAGGAAATAAAGAATCAGAGTAACTAGGCACTCCTCAGAGTAGAAAGAAGTTGTAATCCTTGCCCACACTAGGTTGTTTGCCATTTTCTTTGCCCAAAATAGCCCCCATCAACTTCCTCTGCCCCCACAAGATTCTACACTATCTGTCAGCTAGCAAAGAGACCCTAACTCCTTGGTTGGCACTGTTATTAGACTACTGTGAAAACAATGCAACAGATTAGAAATATATCCCCTTGCAACAAATATTTTAAAACTTTGCTGTTGTTTCACAACTCTGCCGTGATTCTGGAAAATTAGCAAAGGCAGTTTGGATGAAAGTTTTAAAGAGCCCCCAAATTAAGCCTCTAATTTTGAACCACAATACAGAATTGCAGGTAGAAATATGGTACATAGATGCTTAACTAAGTGATCTGCAGTTGCAATCAGGTAGATAGATATCCAAATATTAATCCTTCCCACAAGCAATTGTGAGTGAAAGTTTCCGCTGGAAGCAACTAAAAAAATAAATCAGGTTTTTGGGCCCGATGTAAGGACACGTTGCCAATTTTGGATAACTGAAATTCAAGATTAAGATTGAGTCAATTATTGCTTCTGAATAGGGTTTTCTATGGTGCTTGTCACTGTAGTGTCTCAGTGTCTAACAACATTACTGAATTTATCTTCACAACACCTTTGTGATGTAGGGAAGGACTGTCCCACTTTATAGATGGCAAACTAAGGCACAGAGAGGTTAAGGATCAGATTTTTCAAAGGTATTTAGGCAACTGACTCCTGGAGCTAGGCACCCATATACCTGTAAAATCTGGCCATAAGTAACTTACCCAAGGTCATACAGGAGATCTGTGGCACAACTAGGAATTGAAACCATGTCTCCTGATCTATGGATCTATGTCTCAATCACGCCAGTGTCTCGCTCTTTAGGGGGTCTATTCCCTATGTGCCTACTTAATTTTATTAGGTGGGGACAGAGAATTTGCTTCTTCGCTTATGGGTGGGATTTTCAAGTGCTCAGCATTGGCCTAACTGCATCCATTTAAGTCAATGAGCATTTTTAAAACCTATAACACATCTGAAGCAAAAAGATGATGTCCCCAAGTCATGGATCATGAGGCTTTGTCCCCCTGGAAGTAGGAGGCCTCCTGGAACTTCCATTGGGGTGATGGACTTCCACACTGCCCCAACTTAGACTGTGCCTGTTAGGCACAAGAGAGCTTTGTGACTAAACCTTCCGGGCAGGACTGTTGTGTGTATAGTGTTTGCCACCCCTTGGGTACCAAATGGATATTCTAGTTACAAGACAGCCCTTTAAAGAAGAACTGAAGTCTAAATATTTGTGACTAGTGATTGTGTGTGCCTCAGTATTGAGGTACTCAGCTTGAGAAACCCATTAAGCAATCTGCTTTTCAGAAAGTGAACATTTGCTTCCCCAAAAAATTAAGCCTCTTTAAAGGCGTCTCAACTTGGGCACCAAATCACTAGCCCCTTTTGAAAGTCCAGGCCTGGACCTGTTTGGTAACTTGCATCCAAATGGACAACAGCCAGCTCAGAAGGACAGCTGTTTTAAAAGCTTAACTAACCTGCACAACAGAGAAGGAAGAAGTTTAGAAAAGGTAAGAAGCAACACAGAAAAAAAATGGGTCTCCTTGGTAGTGTTGTATCTTATTAAATTGAGAGCTGATGATATATGTATTCTGAACTTCTGAAGGTGTCAGACTTCTAACTGGCTAAAAAGCAGAAGCTGCTGTAGAGATCCCTGTGTCCTAATCAGAATAGTCTGAAAATAAGGCTGAAGCTTACATTTGACGAATTTGAACTCTCAAACATTCTCCCCCCACTCTTTATGTTTTTTGTTTTCCTTGGATTGTGGGGGTGGTAATACTTCCCCAAAATTATATCTGACTAATGTACACTGTCATAGAATACATGTCTAATATTTTAATGAGGTGGTCTTAATTTGTACCAGAAGGACCAAACACTCAAGTCTACACTGTGGACCTTTGGAACTGAGCTTCAGTTAAGCCTTCTAGGCACTGACAGGAGGCTTTGTGTCTAACTCTCAACTTTCTACATGTATTATCTTAGAGACAAAAGGGGCAAAGTTTGTGCCTAAATTGGTAGATGGTACAACAAACAAAATGTTTTGTTTTTTTATTTGTGACCATCTGAAACAGGTGAATCTAAAAGCAGCTTAGGGAAGGCAAGCGAATGCTGAATTAAACTAGAATTATTTTCTGGAGCCTCCACGAAACTGTAGCCAACAGGGGGCTGTCTGGGTACATGATTTAATGCGTCTTTTAGCTAAATAAGTGATCCAAATGTACAACATATCACTCAAGCACAATATGGGTTTCAGACACTTCCTAAGTAATTTTTATAGTTCCAGAAGTCAATTAACAGATAACAGTCCCATAAATGCAGTTCTTTACCACCGTTGCCTGATAACACCTTGCGTATATTACTTGTCTCTGAACACCCTATGTCAGAAGACAGAACAAAAATGGCTTATTCAAGAAGTGAGAAAAGTTTGTTTTATTTCATATCATTCCTCTACATCTACACTGAAGCTGGCAGCATGCTTCCCAGCTTGGGTAGACATATATGCGCTAGCTCTGCTTGAGATAGTGCACTAAAAATACCAGTGTAGCCAGGGGTAGCATGGGCAGCTGCTTGGGCTAGCCACCTGAGTCAAACCTGTCCAGACCCCCTGGGTTTGTACTCAGGCAGCTAGCCTGAGCAGCTGCCTATGGGACCTGACTACAGGGTATTTTTAGTGTTCTAGCTCAAGCAGTGCTAGCATGTCCCTGTCTACCTGGGCTGCAAAGCCTATTCCCAGCTGCAGGATAGAGGTACTTATTAGTGATGTGAGAGGCATGTCACAACGATCTGGGAGTGTGCCGAAGTTATGTCTATACCAGTTCCATTGTGTTAAGATTGTATGTATAAGTGAGGCCTGGCCTACACTAAAAAGTTAGGTCAATCCAGCGACATCGCTTAGCAGTATGCGAATCTACACCCCTGAGCAACATTGTTAAGTCAACATAACCTCTAGTGCACTAGGCGCCTCTCAGGGAGGTGGATTACCTATGCTGACAGGAGAACTCCTATTGACAAAGGCAGCATCTACACTGACATGCTACAGTGGCACAGCTGCAGTGGTGAAGCTGTGCTACTGTAGCATTTCAAGTGTAGACAAGCCCTTATTCTTCTCTTGAAGGAGATAATACACAACAACTATTCTTATCCCCCGAGCACCACTCCTCCTCCAAACACACAGGTTGTTGTTTTTTGACATACCTCTAGAGATTTTCCCCAGTGTATATATTACTTTCAAATTATTTGGAAAAAAATGCCAGTGAAATTCACATTACATTATAGTAAGTGAAAAGCATCTAGTGGTTTCTCTCAAGGACATATCTACCATTTTGTAAGACGCCTGTACCAAAAATCATCACTATTTCCAACAGGCCCCTGTGCAGCACAAAGGAAGTGTCCCCCTCATGATGCCAAATGTTGGGAGTTTAGGACTTGAGGCTGAGCAGCAGAAGACTGGTTCACATTGTTTATTTTCTTAATTTTAAATTTTTACATGGGGGGAAAATCTAAAAGAGAAAAATTTTAAGCTACAGAAATCTTACATTCCAATCTTGCAAACTGCTCCATTCAGGGCAATGGTGCTTGCACAGACTGCCATTAACTTTAGTGGGCTCTGTGTAGGAGCAGGGGCCTACCCATACAAAATATGCAAAATTGGGGCTTCAACTATTAGTATTTCCCTTGGACACAGTAAGCTACTAACTGATAGTGAGGGATTGATATGAGACCAGTAAGAAAAAAAGGTTACCTACCTTTCATAACTGTTGTTCTTCGAGATGTGTTGCTCATGTCGATTCCATTCTAGGTGTGAGCGCTCGCCCACGTGCATGGCCGTCGGAGATTTTTAACCTAGCACCTGGAGTGCCGCGCTCATGCGTTGGTATATTAGGCTCCGCCGGCCCTATGCCCTCTTAGTTCCTTCTTGCCAGCAACTCTGACAGAGGGGCAGGAGGGCGGGTAATGGAATAGACATGAGCAACACATCTTGAAGAACAACAGTTATAAAGGTAGGTAACCGTTTCTTCTTCTTCGAGTGCTTGCTCATGACGATTCCATTCTAGGTAACTCACAAGCAGTATCCCTGGTGGCGGGCTTGGTCATGCAGCTTGCAACACTGCTCTGCCAAAGCCAGCATCGTCTCGGACTTGCTGGGTGAGCGCATAATGAGACGTAAATGTGTGGACAGATGACCAGGTAGTGGCCCTGCAGATATCCTGAATCAGCACCTGGGACCGGAAGGCTGCTGACAAAGCCTGCACCCTAGTTGAGTGGGCAGTCACGGTCGCCGGTGGAGGCACCTTTGCCAGGTCATAGCAGTAACGGCTGCAGGCCATGATCCAGGACGAAATCCTCTGTGCAGACACTGAGCGACCTTTCATCCTGTCTGCCACTGTAACAAACTGTGTTGACTTATGAAACAGCTTGGTCCTGTCGATGTAGAAGGCAAGTGCCCTCCTGATGTCCACGGTGTGCAATTTGCGCTCCTCTTCCGATTTATGAGCCTTCAGAAAGAAGACAGGTAAGTATATGTCTTGGCCAATATGAAACTATGAAACTACCTTGGGCAGGAACACTGGAAGCGGCCGCAGTTGGACCCTGTCCTTGTAGAACACTATATAGGGTGGCTCTGAAATAAGCTCCCTGATCTCAGAGACCCTACATGTGGACATTATTATGACCAGGAAATAAACTTTCCAGGAGAGGAGGAGAAGGGAGCAGGAAGCTAGAGACTTGAAGGGAGGACCCAGGAGCCGTGACAGCATGAGATTGAGGTCCCAGGTGTTAGAGGAAAGGACAGAAAGACAAAGAAATATATGTGGGGCTATGCTTTCTGTTTCCTTAGATTCGACCCTCCCTGTCCAGCATCTGTCAACTGATAGGTTTGATTTTTCCATAGAGGGTCCCTCCCACCTCAAATAACGAGGAGTCAGTTGGGATAAGATGAAAAACAAATAAAGTGTATTGAAGAATTGGTGTACAGTGAATAGGGCAAAGAACAGGAGGGAGTAAACAGTAAAATTATGCAATACCGTGATTCCCCAAAATAAACCCTATAAACAGGTAAGTAAACCCCTCAATAGAAACCTTCTGCTATAGAAAGCAACAGAGAGTCCTGTGGCACTTTTAAGACTAACAGATGTATTGGAGCATAAGCTTTCATGGGTGAATACCCACTTCGTCAGACGCATGGTTAGTCTTCGCTCATGACTTGACAAGTCATTGGCCAAGACATATACTTACCTGTCTTCTTTCTGAAGGCTCATAAATCGGAAGAGGAGCGCAAATTGCGCACCCTGGACATCAGGAGGGCACTTGCCTTCTACATCGACAGGACCAAGCCGTTTCATAAGTCAACAGTTTGTTACAGTGGCAGACAGGATGAAAGGTCGCTCAGTGTCTGCACAGAGGATTTCGTCCTGGATCATGGCCTACATCCGTTACTGCTATGACCTGGCAAAGTTGCCTCCACCGGCGACTGTGACTGCCCACTCAACTAGGGTGCAGGCTTTGTCAGCAGCTTTCCTGGCCCAGGTGCTGATTCAGGATATCTGCAGGGCCTCTACCCGGTCATCTGTATTCACCCACGAAAGCTTATGCTCCAACACATCTGTTAGTCTTAAAGGTGCCACAGGACTCTCTGTTGCTTTTTACAGATCCAGACTAACACGGCTACCCCTCTGATACTTCTTCTATAGATTAAGCTTCGATTGTTGCCTGGGACCTCAATCATCCGGCTAGTCAAAAGCCATCGGAGAGGAGCTCCAGGGAGTCCTTTGATGTTCCTCTGGGTCTGAAGAAGAGTAGATGGTATGTCAGGGAACAGTAGCTGACAATGAATGATGATAAGTGGTATGTGGCTATCTGTCCTTCTCTTCTCCTTGCAGGTGATGGCAAATGCATGTCCAAGTGGAGGCGGAGCTGTGAAAAGAAAACCCTAGCCCCCCTCTACCACTAGGATGGGTAGGTAAGTCCAAGTCAGACCTGCGACAGTCAGTGGTGTAGCCAGCTTCTAAGAGGAGGGGGAGCAAACATAAAAAAGGCGCCCCCCCTTTGCTCCTCCTCTGGCCCCCCCCTTGGCTCCTCCTCCGGCCGCACCGCCCCTCCCCGCCCATGGCTCCTCCGGCCCTGCCGTGCCCCCCCATGGCCCTCCCCCCTCGCTCCTCCGGCCGCGGCTGCCGGCCACCATGCTGATGGACATAACCCAACACAGGGAGGGACAAGATCCCTGACGGGGGTAGAGACGCTCCAGACCTTTCAAAAACCGGATCGTCAAGTCATGAGCGAAGACTGACCTGCCCTGGAGCAAAGGGTGGAAGGCTGAAATAGTGGCCAAGTGGACTTTGATGACAGGGACAACCCCTGGAGCTTGAGGTGCAGAAGATAGTCTAGGATCGCCTGCAGCAAAGACTGAAGTAGAAGAACCGCTAGTCCTTATGAGGCAAGGGAAAAGCACTGCGACTAACCACCACGTGTGGTAAGAAGGAACTGAGAGGGCATAGGGCTGGCGGCGCCTAATATACCGACGCATGGGTGCGGTACTCAAGGGGGCACCAAAGCCAACCCTACGGATACCGTGAAGGCAAAAATCTCCGACGGCTGTGCACATGGGCACACCTAGAATGGAATCGAGATGGGTAAGCACTTGAAGAAGAACCAATAAGCCAGTAAGCAGGAGACATATGGGAACTGTACAGATCAGGGCTTAAATTCTCCCCAAGTATTTCCCGAACTCTCGGGGCAGAAGCCGCATGGGGTGCACCGGGGATTGGGGCAGAAGCCCACAGGAGGCACCAGGACTCCCTCGGGTTTAAAAGTATTTACCAGAGCTCCACTCTGGTTGGCTTTGGCTGAATTTAAGCCTTGGTGCAGACTTCATTTGTCCTTTGGAGTTGCAGTCAGGTACTGTAATGGCAAACCTCTGAACAGTGAAAATTGGGCAAGAATCCCTAGCCCTGTCTCCCCTACATCAGGATGATGCATTACTGTCAAAAAAGTACACACAATATTCTCTTGTTGCATATATGCATTTTAACAATCAATGACTTGTACATGCATTGAATTAGCTTAATCATGATAAAATAATGCGGAAATCATGAGACAGGTCTAATTGCTGAAAATTAGTATATTCAATTCTTTCATAAGAGTTTAATTTAGTGAATATTGCTAACCTTGTAATTGTATACTTTTTACACTCATTAGATTTAAGGCTTGTCAGTTAGTGATTCACAAAATCAACATGCACCAATGTATTGGGTTTATTATTTTAAAAATTAATAAATAAATAAATAAATGAATCCATAGCTACAGCTTAAACTTGTGAAATCAGGACTATATTTTAAACTCCTGTACTCCTAAATTAACATAGGGCCTAGGAACCTGAATAGGGCCCCCTCGGCAAGCAGTGCAGGAAACGTAAGAATTAGCGTGACATATGCAACTGCTCTGTTTAGAAACAAATACCTAAACATCCTCTTTAAACCCTAGTCTGGTCAAAGTCTTAAGAGTTCTTCCATGAAGTCAAACAAACCTTGTTCACTCACTCATGAGGGCTAGCACCAAGGTGGGCTCTAGGTTTTTTGTCGCCCCAAGCAAAAAAAATTTTGGCTGCCCCCACCCCAGCCCTGGGCTCCCCCCACCCACAACACCCTGCCGCCCCAGCCCTGGGCTCTCCCCCCCACACCCGCACCCCCCTGCTGTCCCAGCCCTGGGCTCTCCCCCTCCACCCGCACCCCCTGCCACCCCAGCCCTGGGCTCTCCCCCCACCCCCCCGCACCTTCCTTCCGCCCCTGCCCTGGGTCACTGGTAACTAGCTCCCAGAGCGGGTCATTCAACAGGAATTTTGGATGTGCACAGAACACAGACAGGATTGGTTCCCATATGGTTACAGAACTGCAGTAAAGTGGAACAATTTTCAGCTTGTGTGATTGGAGGATATCTGGATGCACATTATAAGACTCCATAAATGAGGAAACGTTGAGGTGCCTTTATTATTCTTTTGTTCCACTCTTTGTTTCTATGGGGAATTTGCCAATGCAATATCACTGTCTTCCTTTTAAACAAATAAAACTAAAAAAAAAAAAAAAAAAAAAAAAGGCAGTGGCTGTTGAAAATAGCAATTCCAGTCCTAATAACCACTGGGAAGCATTTCTTGCTCAATTTTATCCCACTTTTTCTACAGCAAGTTACAGTGGATCAGTATATTTGATTTAGGAGAAATGAAGTAACAGCTGCCCAAATTGAGCTTGAGCACTCCTGAATTTTGAGGTGTTCAAATCTGGAAGGCAGGTGCTAGATTCCCTTTCTGAATATTAGCTAAATCTGGAAAGGAAAAGTCAATTTCTGCTTCCATGGCTCAGAAGTGGAAATCCTCCTATGTACCTGCTACTGTATCTAAAGCTGCCCAAGTCCAGTAGAGCCTCCCCTCCCTTACTTTTCATTTTAAATTCTAGTGGGATCCACATACCTCCCTTGCTAGACTTCAGATAGAGAGGGGCACTGTCTATTTAGTCCACCCAATTCTTTCTTTGGGGGCTGCAAGGTGAGGTCACACCAGTATCCCTAATCCGGTCTGGGGATGTCTTCTGAAGGAGATATCTGGGCCAAAGCCTTCTACTCCTTGGGCATACTTGTTCCCCATTCAGAGTGCCACCCCGCTCTAGCAGTGAGCTCTCCATTCACAGCAAGCTGCAGCATGAGGTTTCAGCTACCATACTCCCTTCCCCTCCCTTTCCTGTTGATAGCGGCCAAGGGAATGCTGGGAAATGTAGTTCTTTCCCTGCTCCAGGGCTGGCTCTATAGGCAGGGAGCTAACCAAGGAACTACAGCTCCCAGGCTGGATCCCTGCCGGCTGCCGCCCCTGCAAATGGGCTGCCCCAAGCACCTGCTTGCTTTGCTGGTGCCTAGAGCCGCCCTTGGCTAGCACTGTATTAAGGTCCCATAATGGTGCTGTTTCTTTAACAGGAGGGACTAGATGGACAATCCCTTTTAATAATCTACCCACCAGGGAGTTAGAAAAAATTGACTTCTCTTGAATCGGTGGACGGAAAGCTGATGTCACCACTAAGTGGACCCTCAAGGAGCTGAGAGACAGACCTTAGGACTTAAAATGCAACAGATAATTCAAAATGTCCTGAATATATGCTAGCTTTGGCTGGGTTCTCCAAGCTAGAGACCAAACAGAAAAATGCTTCCACTTGGTGAAATATGTAGTCCTACTAGAAAGCTTTCTACTGTTAAGCAAGACTCCCTGCACCACTTCCGAGAAATGTCCTTCCTCCTCATCTAGCCGAGCAGCCTCCATGCTCAGAGGTTCAGACTGCTCAGTGCTGGATGCTGAATCTGACTGTGGTGTTGTGTCAGAGGGCCTGGGAGGAGGGGAAGAGGTTTGGGAGGTCGAACAGACAGGCTGAGAAGATCCGAGAACCAATACTGTCTTAGCCAAGCTGCTGCGATGAGTATCAGGTTGACATGATCCAATTTCAGTTGGATAACCTGTGGAATTAACAGGAATTGGGGGAAAGCATATATCAGCTCCAGACCCCGATTCAAATGGAAGGTATTGGGTTGAAGAGCTTGGACTGAACTCCACTTGAGAGGAAAACTGACTGCATTTTCTGTTGTCTTTTGTTGCAAACAAATTGATTGCCAGAATACCCCAATCTCTGAAGATGGACCTCAACACGCTGTTCTTCAGGGACCACTCATGATTGTGGAAAAAACTCTACTGAGGTGGTCAGCTAACTGATTCTGAACATTGGGTAAGTGTGCTGCTGTGGAGGTAGTGTTCTCTTTGATGCAAAGTTTTATTTCTTCCTGGAAAAATTGGTTCCTGCTTGTGCAATAATACTCCCCTTTCTGAGATAGGCCGCCACTATAGACATGTATTTAGTAAACACGTGTGGGTCTGAGAATAGGCCAAAAGAGAGCACTGTATATTGATATGCTGACCTGCCATTACAAATCTCAGACATTTCCTGTGACCTGGGAAAATTGCCACCTGGAAGTAGGCATCCTGAAGACCAAGAGCAGCAAACCAGTCATTGTGATCCAATGCAGGAAGATAGTAGCCAGAGTAACCATGCAGAATCTCAGGTATTTTATGTATCTGTTGAGATTGCGGAGACTGAGGATGGGTCTTACCCCTCCCTTGGACTGGAATTGCTGGGAGTAGAATTTCTTTCCCTGATGATGATGATGAATCTCCTCTAAAGCCCCCAGAGCACACGGAGTTTGGACCTGCTTAGAAGCTGTGACTCATGAGAGGGGTCCTGAAAAGGGATGGGGAAGGGGTATGAGAGGGGGGAATGGACAGAAATTGGATGGCATAACATGATCCCACAGGGCTTAGAACCAATTTTTCCATAGTTATTGTTTCTCAAGTATTGCAGAAGTGAGCTAGCCTATCCCAAACTGCGGAGGCATGGTTGATAAGTTCACAACTGGTATGCTGCTCTCGATATGAAAGTCAAGTAGATTGCCTGCCCAAAGGTGGAGGAGGATGGGCTGGTTGATTACAACTGGACCCAGAAGGTCTTCTTGTCTGCGATTTATGCTCCTTTCTGGTGAAGTCTTGCTGCCTAGCAGGGTAGGATGACTGTCAGAAGCATCGCTCCAGACGATATCGCTGGTGTTGTTGCTGACCTCCATAATGATATATTTTTGTGGCCTGGGCATAGACCCCCCAATGACAGCAAAGTAGTATTGACTAAAAGAATGCAATGTCTCGTCATTTTTCTCAGAAAACAAAAAGCGTCCATCAAGAGGTAAGTCATCTATGTCTGTTGGACCTCAGGAGCTGTGCTGGAGTTCTGTAACCATGAGACTCTTCTCATTGTTGCAGCTGAAGCATAAGTCTGGATGAAGCATCTGCCACGTCCAGTGCTGACTGCAAAGATGTCTTGGCCATCAAACTGCCTTCTGCAATGAATGCCTGGAACTTTTTCCTGGAGGATTCCGGCAATTTATTTGTAAACTTGGACATAGCATCCCAGTTCACAAAGGTATACTTAGATAATAGCACCTGTTGGTTTGCAATGGCCATTTGTAATGAAGAGATTGAATAAACTATTATCCCCATCAAGTCTAACCTCTTAGACTCTTTGTCTTTATTTGTGGGTTTATATCTCCCCTGAGGTAACTTCTTATTTGCTGTCATCAAAATAAGAGAATTAGGAGCTGGATGTAAGAAAAACACTCAAAACCTTGCATGGGGATATAATACCTCTTATCGGTACACTTTGCTGTGGGCGCTAAAGGCACTGACTTTGATGTGCTTTGTGCATACACACATGAGTGGAATATACATCTGCAACCACTTGAAGAAGAACAGCTTTTACAAAGTATTTAGACTCGGCAAACTGGTTCTAGCTGTGATGGAATTAGGCCGACAGAAAGCACAGGTGCTCAGGACTTGTGTTAGTCTCTATCCTTCCAAATTACCTGGCTAAGTTCCTTTTGGACTTTAATCAATGCTATGTATTCACAGAGACAGTTTTTGATTGATGACATTCCCTCACCAGCAGAGGAGGAACACATTTGCCACTGCACTACTCCTAGCCCAGCTAATGCAACTGAGAATTGATGCATATCTGGTAATGCAGAGCTCTCTCGTAGTCCAGCTCTTTTCAGAAAACATTTACAGTAGAACCCTAATTTTATCAATATCAATTACAAAAGCCTAGTTATACGAACCATCTTTCTACTACCAAAGTCATCTTTTTGCCAGTGAATGTGACTTTAAATCCTTCAGCCAACATTCAAGGAGCTGTACAGGTTTGAAGAGACTGACATTTGGCAGCAAAAAGATGTAGTTCTCTCAAAGAAAAAAAAATCAGGCACATTGTATATATTTGTTAGCATTCATTATGTACACTAATCATTGAATGATTAGTAAATTGACTTATGTACTGTACCTATTGTGATTTTGAGACGTTAGAGAGGTTAGAACCACACGCTCATCTCTTGGGCTGGATGTGAAGTATTTCATTTAAAGTGTAACAATGGAGGGTAAACAAAAATGGGAAAAAATACCAAGACTGAAGGGGCAAGGATAACAGTCTAACCTCCTTGAATTCTAGGCAACATGAAAAAGTTAAGGCTAGATAGGCTGAGTCTACAGTTGTAAAAATGGCAGCTAAGAGGGAGTAAGAAGCGAAGTATAAGAAGAGTAGCTATAGCCGTGTTGGTCGCAGGACATTAGAGAGACAAGGTGAGTAAACCTGGCAGCTGCGCCACAATGCCATCCAGAACCGCCTGGTGAAAGCCATCGCACCACGCCTTGGGGAGATCTCCGTGAACTGCGCCATCCCCGGTACCGACAGCCAGCTACAACCTGACATCGTCATCACCGACGAGGCCCAGAAAAAGATCATCCTCGTTGATGTCATGGTCTCCTTTGAGAACAGGACCCCGGCATTTTGCGAAGCCCGAGCTTGTAAGCTGGAAAAGTATGCCCCCCTGGCCAACACCCTGAGAGCGAAGGGCTACGAGGTGCAGATGGATGCCCTGATTGTCGGAGCCCTGGGAACCTGGGACCCCTGCAACGAGCGTGTGCTGCGGACCTGCGGGATTGGTAGACGCTACGCATGGCTCATGCGGCGCCTCATGGTCTCAGACACCATCCGATGGTCCAGGGACATCTACATCGAACACATCACTGGCCACCGACAGTACCAGGAGGCGTGAGCTGGAGTGACATCATTCTTCGACTACGAGAAAGGGACCAACAGACCATGATCCGTTGGATCATATGAACTGGAACCAAAAACTCCACGAACATTAAATCTCACCAAATGAGGGTCAATCCATCCTCATCATCATATCCACTCATTATACTCCACACCTGAACATAGCCATTATATGAACTTCATACCCTCATATCTCAATGTCTGTACTTTGACCCATCAATATTTTACCCCGATCGGGGATATTGCAGATTATGTATTCCTTATGCCATCCGATCTTAAACCGAACTTCGTACCCCTCGATAATCTGTATGTTATTCCCTGATAACCAGAAACTTCTATGCGTAAACTCTGTACTGTTCACTTTTTTTTTAAAACATCATCTTAATAAAAAATTTTAAATCTCTTACTGGACCAAATTCTACTGGTGAAAGAGACATGTTTTCGAGCTTACACAGAACAGTTCTCCAGCTCTGGGAAAGGTACTCAGAGTGTCAGATCTAAACACAAGGTGGAACAGATTGTTAAGCATAAGGAGTTAACTCATGTTGTAAAGACCATTTAAGGTGAAGCGGGCAGTTAACACCTCTGCAGTCATAGGACAAAAGGAGTGTTAGTAGGTTACAGATTGTTGTAATGAGCCATAAATCTAGTGTCTTTATTGAGTCTTTGATTTTTAATGTCTAGCACATTCATAAATTTAAGTTCCCAGGCTTATCTTTTGAAGTTGTTGCGCAGATTTCCTTTGAGG
The DNA here is from genome assembly GCF_002925995.2 of Terrapene triunguis. NCBI lineage: Eukaryota > Metazoa > Chordata > Testudines > Emydidae > Terrapene > Terrapene triunguis. The sequence goes on along the minus strand of NW_020664493.1, from coordinate 3,934,151 downwards.
ACAAGGACTGAAAGGTCAAATGTGGAGTGATTGTTAATTTAAAAGTGTTTGCCCATGGACGATCTCGTGTTTTTGTCTTTTATCATTTTTCTGAGAGTTCATCTGGGAGAGTAGTGATTGTCTCATTTCACCCACACAGTTGTCATTGGGGTATTTAGTGAGCTGGATGAGGTACATCACATGTTGTGATAGGCTTGTGTAGGACCCATGGATATTGAAAGGTGTGTTGTAAGGGGTACTGATCATCATAGCAATAGAGATATGCCTGGAGGTTTTGTATCTGTTATGGCAATATTTATGGCAATATCTGGTGCCTTTTTGAGTTAGTGAATCCTGGGCTGTGGGGAGCTTGCTTCATATGAACTTGGCAAGGTTTGGGGGGTTATTTGAAGGTCAGCAGAGGGAGTTCCGGAAAGATTTATTTCAGGATGTGGTCCCCCTCATGTATGGGTTATAATTGTTTAATGATACCCCACATTGGTTCCAGGGGTGGTAGGTGACAACTAGGTGTGTGTGATCAGAGCTTTTTTTTCTCTCTCTCCATATTGAAGCAGGTTCTCTCAGGGTATTTGGGTGGCCCATTCCATGATGTGATCTACTTCTCTGGTGGAGTATCCTTGTTTGGTGAAGGCGGTTTTAAGTGTGTTAAAGTGTGTATCCCAGACTTTCTCCTCAGAGCATATTCTGTGGTATCTGAGTACCTGGCTGCTCAGGTTTCTTGGTGTGTTTGGGGTGGTTACTGCATCTGTGAAGGAAAGCATGGTCCATGGGTTTCTTGTATATAGTTGTCTGTAGGATTCCATGGTTGAAAGTGATGTTGGTGTCCAGGAAATTGATGCTGGTGTAGGAGGATTCTAGGAGTTTGATGGATGGGTGTGACCGAAAGCACCCATGTATTCACATCCTACACACTATTGTAATAATCTTTGTATAAAATATGCCTTGTGAGGTATAATTTAAAAACTAATAACTCACTGTTCAATAATATCATGGTGAAATGTATGTAGCAACATTATATGTAAAGTAATTAATTACCCCATATGAGGTTATTAGCACAGTTTCAAAACCCTGCCTGATAAAAGTGTTAAGCAGGTCTATCCTAAACAAAGGAATGTGTGTTTACCTCAATTTATGTACAAGTAGTAAACAGGATCTTCAAGACAGCAGGGGAAGGAGATGGTAGGAAACAGAATAATTTGCATTTCAGCAAACACAAGTGGGGGAAGAAAGAGCATACAGCTCCCTTCATCACTAGACTCCATGTTGCCATCTTCACTGCTTCAATAAACTTTACTTTAAGGGTAACCTTCAGAAGAATCCACTTCAAAGGCTCACTGGTCTATAAAAGAAAGCGACAGAAACCCCAAATTATCTCTTTGACCTAAGAAGACAAAGGCGGTGGGCGGTGGGTGAACTGCTGGTTGAGAGAGGCTAGCCCCCTGCCAGCCCTGCCTGAGGACCCACACTTCCACTGCCGGAGCCCTCCAATCCCACGGCTAGTGCATGGTGGGAGGGCAGCATGTGGCCTCCTGGCCCCCAAGTGCAGGGCATGCGGGCAGCATGCCATCCCCCAAGCACAGGGTGGGTGTGCAGCCCCCCCCAGCCCCTGAGTGCAGGGGTGGCATGTGGCCCCCCCAGCCCTCAAATGCAGAGTGGGTGGGCAGTGCACAGCCCCCCTGATCCCTGAGCGCAGGATGGTCAGGCGCCCCCCCAGTGCCCTGAACCCTCCCAAGCACAGGGCAGGAAGCCCCCCAGTGCTCCCAACCAGGGCCGGCTCCAGCTTTTTTGCCGCCCCAAGCGCCCCCTATCGGCGGCACTTCGGCGGCAGCTCAGTCGCGCCGCTTCATTCTTCTGCAGCAATTCAGCGGCAGGTCCTTCGCTCCCTCTCTTCCTCTTCGGCGGCAGCTCAAAGAGGAAGAGAGGGACTGAGGGACCCGCTGCCGAATTGCCGCCAAAGACCCGGACGTGCCGCCCTTTTCCATTGGCCACTCCAAGCACCTGCTTCCTTCACTGGTACCTGGAGCCGGCCCTGCTCCCAACCCCCCGCAATGACGGATGGGCAGCCCCAGTGCCAACCCACCCCCAGTGTTGGGTGGCACGGCCCCAGCGCCTGGGGGCCCCCAGTGCTGGGTGGTCCCAGCCACCCCAAGTCCTGACACCCTCACCCTAGCCACAGCCTGCTTCCCTGAAGAGTAGTAGCCTACCTGGGCTGGGGCAAAGGGCAAGCATGATGGGGTTTGGGAAGAAGTGTGGGCAGGGCCACACCAGGCTGTTTGGGGAGGCACAGCCTTCCTCAGCCTATGCGACACATTGTCCATGGGCACCAGCACCTTTGGGCCTCTGGGAGAGATCATGACTAAGGCTATGTTTTAGTCACGGGTATTTTTAGTAAAAGTCATGGACAGGTCATGGGCAGTAAACAAAAATTCATGGCCTGTGACCCTATCCATGACTTGTATTATATACCCCTAACTAAAACTTGGGCCAGGAGGCTGTGGCTGCTCTGGGGGGACGGTCGGGGGGGGGCACTGCGGGTGCTGGGGGGGTAGCCCGGGACTCCTGCTGGTGCTGGGCAGGGAAGTGGGTGGTGGTGCATGGCCCGGGACCCCCGCTGGTGCTGGGGTGTGTGTGTGTGTCTGGGCTGTGGCGTGCAGTCTGGGACCTCCGCTGGTGCTGCCAATGAGGGGGAGGGTTGGCGGGGCTGGCAGGCTCCCAACTGGGCTCCGTGCAGCTCCCCAGAAGCTGCTGGCATGTCCCTGCAGCTCCTAGGGGGAGGGAAGGCCAGGGAGGCTCCACGTGCTGCTCCCGCCATGAGCTCCAGCTGCACAGTTCCCATTGGCCAGGAACCACAGCCAATGGGAGCTGCAGGGGCAGTGCCTCCAGGCAGCGGCAGCATGCAGATATCCCTGGACCCTCTGCCTATGAGCTGCAGGAACATGCCAGCCTCTTCCAGGGAGCGACCCCCCCCGGTAAGCACTGCACTGCACCGCACCCCAACCCCGAGCTGTCTCTCACACCCAAACTTTCCCAGCAGCAGCCAATGCGACTGGCCCAGGGGCTGCCTGATCTGCTCGGGCAGCCCCAGAGCCAGCTGCACCGGCTGCTGCAGAAGTCTCGGAGGTCAGGGAAAGTCACAGAATCTGTGATCTCCATGACAGACATGGAGCCTTAATTATGACTGAGGAGAAGGTCAGTCACCATCTTGCTGGAAGACTGTGGGTGAGAAAGGCCATCTTAAACAAAGCTTTGAACCAAAACTTGCTAGATTAAGTTTTAGATGTTTTCACTTGTATTTGCTGGTAGCCATTTCTAACTATCTCCTATACTTGAATTCACTTAAAATCCTATCTTCTTTTGTTAATAAATGCATTTTATTTTTAATCTAAACCAACCCAGTGCTGTGTGTAAACTGAACTGTTTGTTAACTCCAGGTAAAGTAGCAAATTGTTGAATATTGACTCCTTAAAAGGGCAACAAACATTAATATCACTCTGTTTGTTCCAGGACAGGAGTGGACATTTCAGAACACACATTTCTGGAAAAATTTGGGGTTAGCAGAGTGTGGTGTCACCATACCAGCTGTTAACCAAGGTTGGTGGAAATCTGTGATATTGCAGGCAGGCTTCAAGATCCAAAGATTTGGACCAGGGCTACCCAGTACATAGACGGATTGCATGCTTGTTGCTGACTGTAGGTGTCCCAGGGAGAGAACCACAGTGGCAAGGCATTGTGAGGCACTCAGTGTTACAAGATAAAAGGTGACAACTTTTCACTAGTCTGGATTGCATAGATGCTGTTTCTAATCTGCCGGGGGGTGCTCCCCCTAGGCCCTGTCCCCACTCCAACCCTTCTCCCAAGGCCTGACCCCACCCTGCTTCTTCTCACCCCCACCCTGCCTCTTCCCACCCCACCCCTGCCCAGTTCTGCCCCCTCCCCCGAGCATGCTGCGCCTTCGTGTCCCGTCCCCCCCAGCACCTCCTGATGCCGCGAAACTACTGATCCGTGCCAGGCAGTAGGCGCTGGGAGGAAGAGGGAGGCACTGATTTGCAGAGCCCGCCAGCAGACAGGAGGTGCTGGGTGGAGGGGGAGGTTCTTGTAGGGGGGCTGCTGGTGGGTGCTTAGCACTCACCATGGGTGCTTCAGCCCCAGAGCACCCACAGAGTTGGCACCCATGCTGGATTGCACCCCAGAATGTGCACCCAGACAATAGGTGCTGGCTCACATGGTGGTGGAAGTCTATGAGGGAGTTCAGGCCATCTGTCCAAAGAATGAAAATATCATTGATGTATTTCAGGCAAATCACTGGTTTTGTGGTGCATTTTTCCAGAAATACTTCCTTGAGGTGGCCTTTGAAGAGGTTGGCATATTGGGGAGCTGTTCCAGTACCCATTGCTGTTCCCATGGTTTCTACAAAGTATTTCCTGTTGAATGTAAAATTTTTATGGGTGAAGATGAAATGGCTGAGTTTGGCAATGTATTTGGGGTGGATTTTTGAGTGTTACCCATTGTCTTGTAGATATTAGAAGCAGGTAGTGATGCAGTCCTGGTGAGGGATGTTGATGTAGAGGGAGGTGACATCCATGGTAGCAAGGATGGTGTTTTGAGGAAGGTTGTTGATGTTACAGTTTCTGAAGGAAGTCGGTTGTGTCCTGGAGGAAACTGGCTCTTTATGTGGTGAGTGGTTTGAAGATGGTTTCTATGAGTCCTGATATTCCTTCAGTAAGAGTGCCATGACCAGATATGATGAGTCTGCCTGGTTTCCCTTGTTTGTATATCTTGGGCAGCATGCAGGTCACTGGTGTGGGTCTGCAGAAGGGGATGAGGTTGTAGGGTTTCTCTTGGAGTTGTTTTGTGAAGGGTTTGATGATATCCTTAAATTCCTGGGTGAATTGTAGTGTGGGGTCTTATTTGAGTACTTTATTGTGAGTGGCATTGAAGAGTTGTTGGTTGTCATCATGGAGAGAGTGTGGTGTTTGTGAGGTGATATTTGTTAAGGATTTCACAGTTGATTTTTTCCTGAAGCAATCAGTGTAATGATCAAATGTGTAGTTTCATCTGCTGTGAGGGGTCCACTCAGATTATTCTTTTTTCTGTGACAGTTGGGGGAATATGGAGTTGTGGGTGGTGTCATCTTTGTTGTGAAAGAATTCTTTGAGGTGACATCAAAGAAAGAATTCTAGTTTGCCACAGTTATCATACTATCAGGTTCTGTGGTGGGGTGGAAATTCAGTCCCTTGGAAAGTATACATAATTCAACTTGGGGTAGGAGTAGTCTTGATAAATTGATGTTGTGTAACCCACTAACCCTGCTTTGTCCTTTGACTGCAGGTATTAACTGCCTACTTCCCCTTGAATGGTCTCTTGTAACATGTGTTAATTCCTCATGCTCAACAATCTGTCCTACCTTGAATTTAGCTGTGACACTCTGAGGGACCCTTTCCCAAACCTGGAGCAGAGCTTTGTGTAAGCTCAAAATGTTGTCTCTTTCACCAACAGAACTTGATCCAATAATATATATTACTTCACCCACCTTGTATGTCTAAATAAAAGGATTCTATCTGAGTGTTACTTAGGCTGATATTGTTCAATTTAAGCGGGCCCAATAATGCTTGAAGTTTACCCCAGTACGACTAACCTAATCAGATGTTTGATTTCACGTACCTTTGATGGTGTTATTTTTCTGGAGACAGTTATACAGTACTTGGAAGATGTAATCACAATCTTCACTTTGTTATTGTATTGTATGAAAATTCATCTTGTTTTTTATATTACTGAAAGTTTCTGAAACTTTTTTTTTAAGTCCAGAAACTTCCTGTTTATTACAATAGAAAGTTAGAAATATTGAAAAAAGAAAGATGAAAGATTCCCATCCCTACTGAAATGCCACCACCAAAACAAGCTCAGCCCCTCCCCTCAAAACCAAGAACTTTTAAGAGGCTCTGAAGTGTTCTTTATATATATGTCACCAATGGCTAGAAACCCTTTAGAAAAATAAAAGATTAAGGATATAAAGTTGTTCCTTATCTTCCAGAAGGATTTAAGTGAGGAAGAAATTTCACATTTAATGAAACGATATACACATTCCATTTAAGCAGTCAACAGGGCTGCCAATACAGTAGACCCTCAGAGTTATGAACACCAGGGTTACGAACTGACCAGTCAACCACACACCTCATTTGGAACCAGAAGTACACAATCAGGCAGCAAAGACGAAAAAAAAAAAATTTTACTGTACAGTACTGTGTTAAATGTAAACTGCTAAAAATATAAAGGGAAAGTTTAAAAAAACTAGACAAGATAAGAAAACTGTTTCTGTGCTTGTTTCATTTAAATGAAGATGGTTAAAAGCAAAATTTTCCTTCTGCATAGTAAAGTTTCAAAACTGTATTAAGTCAATGTTCAATTGTAAACTTTTGAAAGAACAATGATAATATTTTGTTCAGTTACAAACAACCTCTATTCTCGAAGTGTTTGTAACTCTGAGGTTCTATTTTACTACCAATTTCACTCTTTTCAGAGTTTACAAAATAATTCTCCAAGGTGTACATTAAGAGATGGAGTCAATATTATACACATTTCTCATTGATCTTTACTAATATAAAGCTATCAGACGAAATTCAAAATTAACTAATAAATGTTGATATTTTGTATAATTACCCAATAAACTTCCCACTGAAATAAACGGATAGACAGAGAAATCTTTTCGCTTCCCATCAAAATAGTGGTAGCAATGGCACCTATGCCCCAATGTTTCCCCCCCATAGTTCACTCTTGTTTCTACTTATAGGCCAAATGTTTCCTTTAGATACACATAAAGAACCCCACTGCAACTTGGAGAGGAGGGATTTGGCCTTATGTATGCTGGTAGATTTCAAACCTTTCTGCAACGAATCATTGTTTTACCTCCAGTTAAACTGTGGGAAAGTAGCAGCTGGCAACTGCTCACCATTTCTGATATTGCCATCAATGATCTGCTGTGACTCCTATGCAGCTAGAAGATAAAGGTGGTGGCATCAAAGAACATAAGAGGAGTCAAGACACTTCAAGTCTCTTCTAACAGCTGTAACCAGAGGGAGAGACTTCATCATTTCCTTATTTTGGAGGATACTCAGCATGTAGAGCAGATCAAGGGAGAAGTTTAAACATTTTCAGGGTTATCTACTATAAATATCAGTTATGAAAATATTCTTGCCTAGTAAAAATCTGAAATACAGAGCACTAATTTTTTTTTATTTAAAGAACCAAAACAATAACACATTTAACAGAGGTTTTGTGATTTTATTTTTGAACCCCAAACTATCTGGCAGTGAGGAAAGTATTGTAAAAACTCAAATATATAGTGCAGCCATTATAAGGGACTATAAAAAGAGGAAACACTTGGTTCCCATGAAATTATACACAGCAGTCTGCGAAGCCCTGAACACATGTATGGAATTAATCTTGCACTTTTAAAAACATTGTTACAATAATGTTATACATAAGAAATAAATAGTAACATTTCAGTTTAACTTGCCCATTCCATTTGTCATGCAGTTCTACTTGTAGAACATTACGGTATGAAGAACACCTGCCACACAGTGTAAAACTTTTTACAACATAAAGGCAATGTTCATGTTTGAGCTTCTCTTTGGCATATTGTTTTACAATATATTTAACTAATTTATGCAAAACACAGATCTTACAAAGTTTTATTTGATAACTACATAATAAAGAATGAGTAAATGGCAACATAGGATATAAGCTGGAGCGTGGGACGGGACCAAAAGACCCATTCAATTGTTGTGTGGGGGTTTTGATCAGCATTTTCACTGGGGACTCCTCAAATTAGCAAACAGCTAATCAAGTTAATACAGGGCCTTCCCTAAGTCAGGTAACTGCCATGCTGTGTTCCACACCCAGGACATGAATCACGCAGGGAGCGAGGGCATGTCTACATTGGCCGTGCACAGTAAGATGGGATATAAATCTACAGCACACTAGCCTGCCACACAATAACTGGCCACCATGCACTAAAAGTTCCACAGTGTGCTGCAGAACTCCTGCTACAAACAGCTCCCATCTCTGTGGTCAGGTGGTGGTGTCACCCTTGGTGTTCTGGAGGATAGCCCTGGCTGGTGCCACCAGAATTGATCTGAGACATTGGGTGGACCCTGTGGTGCTCGGCCAGTGCATGGGGCTGCCCACCCTGCATCTCCACTGTTGTGTGCTCTGGGAAGTGAGGGCAGCCTTGGCTCCTGATTCTGACTTTCCTTGAGTGGGTCCTGCATGAGTGTGCTTTGTGTCCACTCCCTCATCTCTGGCCCTCCAGAACTCATTATCGGGCCCCTGCTCTACGAGCCTCCCCGGCTGCCCCCAACATGCCACCTAAGTCAGCTGAATGACATCCAGCTGGTCTGCCTCCAAGCTGTGCCAAGAGAATATCTGTAAGCGCTCATGCTTCATACCATTCACTTCCTCACCCTTGCGTCCCATCCAACACCAAGTGGAGAAACCTATTGTCACCTGCGGAGGGTGAGGAACCCTGGTGGGCCTGTCTGTACTCCATTGTAGTTCCATGGCCCACCAGAGATATTAATTGGCAGCTCCTACATGGAGTTGTGAGCACAGGCATGTACTGGCATGGTTCACAAACTCTTCTGATACAGGTTCCTTTTACAGCAACCCTTGAGATCTATGTAGAGTGCATCAGGTTGCAGCCCCTCTTGTGGATCATCCAGAACCTCCTCCTGAGGTTCTGGCTGCCCCTTTTCCCCACACCTCCTGATTTTTGTACACTTCATCCATGGCTCCACAAAGTCATGGGACCTCCTTGTCAACATCTTCTGGACACTGGCCAAGATGGCCATCTATCACTCCAAGAGGAGGAAGCTGGATGGGGTGGGGGGGTGCTCTGCTATTGTGGGGCCTTTTTATTGTCCCTTGTCTGCTCACATCTCCAGGCGGAGTTCCTCTGGGCAGTGTCCATTGTTTCCTTGGATGCCTTTGAGAACACTGGTCTACAATTTTTGAGAAGTCGTCTGCTTCAGAGATAAAATGTGCTATTTATTATGTATTTTGATGTGCTGAATTCAAATATGACAATTAAAACAACTGATGGGCTACTGTTTCTAAGATATTTAAGTTTTTACATTTTATGTCTATGTATATTGTGTAGATAGTAGAGTTTTAATCATAAATTGTAAACCTAGGTCTTTTCATGTGTTTATGGTTGCTTTACATGATAATATGTCACCTGTCCTGTTTATGTAACACTTTAAAAATCAGCAAAAGGGTTATATAAATAAAATTTATTATGAAACAAAAGGCAAAAAACTATTATGTTCATAGTTTAGTCCTATTCAGTGTCTACTCGGCGCTTCTTGGCTTGTCTCTTGTATTCATTAAATGGAGCATCTCTTGTCACTGTCCAGCAATAGTCTGCAAGCATTGATGGGCTCCATTTGCCCTGATAGCGTTTCTCCATTGTTGCAATGTCCTGGTGAAATCGCTTGCCGTGCTCGGCACTCACTGCTCCGCAGTTCGGTGGAAAAAAATCTAGATGAGAGTGCAAAAAATGTATCTTTAGTGACATGTTGCAACCAAGGTTTTTGTATGCCTTGAGGAGGTTTTCCACCAACAACCTGTAGTTGTCTGCTTTGTTGTTTCCGAGAAAATTTATTGCCACTAACTGGAAGGCTTTCCATGCCGTCTTTTCCTTGCCACGCAGTGCATGGTCAAATGCATCATCTCAAAGAAGTTCACGAATCTGAGGACCAACAAAGACACCTTCCTTTATCTTAGTTTCACTTAACCTTGGAAATTTTCCATGGAGGTACTTGAAATCTGCTTGTGTTTTGTCAATGGCCTTGACAAAGTTCTTCATCAGACCCAGCTTGATGTGTAAGGGTGGTAACAAAATCTTCCTTGATTCAACAAGTGGTGGATGCTGAACACTTTTCCTCCCAGGCTCCAATGACTGTCGGAGTGGCCAATCTTTCTTGATGTAGTGGGAATCTCTTGCACGACTATCCCATTCGCAGAGAAAACAGCAGTACTTTGTGTATCCAGTCTGCAGACCAAGCAAGAGAGCAACAACCTTCAAATCGCCACAAAGCTGCCACTGATGTTGGTCATAGTTTATGCACCTCAAAAGTTGTTTCATGCTGTCATAGGTTTCCTTCATATGGACTGCATGACCAACTGGAATTGATGGCAAAACATTGCCATTATGCAGTAAAACAGCTTTAAGAGTCGTCTTCGATGAATCAATGAACAGTCTCCACTCATCTGGATCGTGAACGATGTTGAGGGCTACCATCGATGTTGTTGCAGGCTACAAATCACCTTCCATGAAGAAGAATGGGACAAGATCCTTTTGACGGTCACGGAACATGGAAACCCTAACATCACCTGCCAGGAGATTCCACTGCTGTAGTCTGGAGCCCAACAGCTCTGCCTTACTCTTGGGTAGTTCCAAATCCCTGACAAGGTCATTCAGTTCACCTTGTGTTATGAGGTGTGGTTCAGAGGAGGAGGATGGGAGAAAATGTGGGTCCTGTGACATTGATGGTTCAGGACCAGAAGTTTCATCCTCTTCCTCTTCTGACTCAAGTGAGAATGATTCTGGTGCATCAGGAACCGGCAGTCCTTCTCCGTGGGGTACTGGGCGTATAGCTGATGGAATGTTTGGATAATGCACAGTCCACTTTTTCTTCTTTGACACACCTTTCCCAACTGGAGGCACCATGCAGAAGTAACAATTGCTGGTATGATCTGTTGGCTCTCTCCAAATCATTGGCACTGCAAAAGGCATAGATTTCCTTTTCCTGTTCAACCACTGGCGAAGATTTGTTGCACAAGTGTTGCAGCATATGTGTGGGGCCCACCTCTTGTCCCGATCTCCAATTTTGCAGCCAAAATAAAGGTGATAGGCTTTCTTAACCATAGTCGTTATACTGCGCTTTTGTGATGCAAAAGTCACTTCACCACAAACATAGCAGAAGTTATCTGCACTGTTCACACAAGTATGAGGCATCTCTGCTCACTTTGGCTAAACAGAAATGTGTCCCTTTGCAAAATCAAACACTGACAAATAAAAGAGCACGACACTGTATGATTTCTAGAGCTGATATAGGGCAATTTGTTCAGCAGAGTGATGTAAGCTTTGTTATGATTGCATCATCCATGACTTCTAGGAATAACATGATGCAATTCATCTCATGTATGATGCAATACCAGCTTCAGATTGCATCATTCATTGTTTTGCCTAAAAAGCAAGTACTGTCCAAACCCAGTCATAGATTTATTCATAGATCCAGTCAAAGATGTATTTTAGTCATTTCTGGTTTAAATTGAGATCCCTTCCCTTTATAACTCACTTATCCTCCACCATTCCCAAGTCAAGGGTCATATATACTGACCCAATAGCATATCTTGAAAACTAGAGCCAATCAACAATTTTAAGCATCATTTTCGTTCTCAGTGACCCAGAATTAGTAAAGTTTGACTACATTTATTTCAGAAGCATTTTGGCTGTAGAGCAGTGGAAGCAGTGGGTGCTCTCTGGGATTCTTTGCGCTGTTTCCCTGGATTTTCAATCTTTAACCTCACTCCTGTTCCTCTTTTCTCCTTTGCTGTCCCCAGCAATCAATTGTAGCCTGGACTTAGTGGTTCCTTCCCCTATATTTGAGGTGGGGGAAGGGGGAAAGAAAGAGAGGGAAAAGAGCTTTAGTTATGGGCAAGCCTAGCTCTGTCTGTTCTAGTACTACAAATATTACACACCTCAACTTCTGCAACAAATGGGCATAGGCACAATTAACTCTGGCATTTCCCAATTTTTGAGTGCTTGACTAACTTTAATTATGTTCTTTTAACATAGGAAATTACACATGGAACATTAGGTTTTTTAAAAAATAGAAATTCCATCAGGTGACATCATATGGACATCCAGGCAGGACATCAGCAGAGTTGGAAACTTTAGCTTCAATGCAAAGACCCTCCGCCACTTGAGCTAATGGAGTAACTGACAGCAACAGTAGTTTGTCATCTTCTATGTGGACCCGCACAAGGAGTGAATGGGCCACTTTGCAAGTGGGTTACACAGATATTTGCTTACAGCAGAGAACTTATGAGATTCCAAGAGTCTTGGGTTCCATTCCAAGCTCTGGAGGGGAGTGTTCTCTAGTAGGCACAGACTCTTCTGCCATCCCCACAGTCTGCCTCCTTCTGCTTATCCTCTCCAATCTGTCCCCGTCCTGGATCTTCTTTACTCCTGTGGCTGGGGCAAGGAGCCACTCTCCATGCTGTCCCAGTTCGAACTCCACAGGCTCGTTGTTCCAGTATCTTTGCTCAGCAAATCCTAGTCCAGGGGTGGGCAAACTTTTTGGCCCGAGGGCTACATCTGGGTGGGGAAATTGCATGCAGGGCTATGAATATAGGGGCTGGGGCAGACAGTTGGGGTGTGGGAGGGAGTGTGGGAGGGGTGCAGTGTGCAGGAAGGGGTTCAGGGCAAGGGGTTGGGGCGCAGGAGGGGTGCAGGGTGTACAAGGGGGCTCATGGCGGGGCTGCAGGAGGGGTTTGGGGTACGGGCTCTGGGGTGGCAGCGGCGCGCATCAGGGCCAGGGCAAGATCCCTGCCTGCCCTGGCCCCGCACCACTCCCCGAAGTAGCCGGCACCACGTCCCTGCGGCCCCTGGGGGAGGGGAAGGCAGCGGGCTCCAGATCCGGCCCATGGGCCATAGTTTGCCCACCCCTGTCCTAGTCTGACCTTTTCAAAATCCCTCCTCCTATCCCCATTCCTCCCCCTAGCTCCTTGCCCACCCAATCCCAGCTGCTGTGTCTCAGTCCCTCCACTATTTCTCTCCCTTGTCCCAGTCTGTTACCCACACCCCCATGTTCCCATCTACTCCCCCTGTAGGGTCGGCTCTTGTCCCCTTTGCATTTGAATCAGGCAGCTTCTTCCTCCAACTTGCCTCGGCCCAGCAAGGGGGTTGTCTTTGAAAGCACAGCAGTGACAGGCTCCCTACTCTCATTTCAGCTGCTCGAGAGCTGAACTTTCACAGAAAGCCCTGCTCAGCTATGGGCCGGAGCATGCCCAGTGCACACAAAATCTTTGGGGAAGTTAGCTGCTAAAATCTAAGAAGTTTACTTAAGCATGTGCAAAGTGCAATTTTTCACAGACTTAACTTGCCCAGACTTGGGTGGATTTTTCACAAAGACACATCCCAGACACAAAGACCATCGCACACCCAAATTTGGAGTCCTTGCTCCAAAGCACAGGGCACTAGAGATTTTTTCAAGGAAAAGGTTGCCAGCATTTTTTTTTTTTTAACATAGGCCAAACAATGTATTTTTCCCTAATGTTCTCTGAAACAGCTGGGAGGGAAAAATAAAATCCACATGTGGCAGAGACCCTGAGTGGAAAATTGCAACCCAAATGGTTAAAGTTTGGCAAAGTTATAAGCAACTGATTATAAAGGGAAGTGTCAGTGACATTTCTATTACAGAGCCTATGATTATGCAGAGGATGAAGACTAGGGTAAAAAACACTGCAAACTGGCAGGTGTTTTTCTGATAGTTTCTTGGTTCAGCAGAAAGAGAATGGTATGTGCACAGTTTGTTTCCTCCCAATTAGATATTGGTCTCCCTAGATTTCCATCCAGCTTCAGCTCACTAGTACAATCTCTTTAAATTCTCCAGTTTGGATGTCAAAGCCATGCAAATGCACTTAGAGAAGCTGCCACATGCAATATCTGTGACCAGCTTTGTAGGTTCACATCAGCTCTCATAATGGTCTTAGCAGCAGAGGCCAGAAATACTAAGGCACTGGGCCTACAAAATCAACCATCTTGACAGCCTGGGCTGCAGTATATTAGCTATATCGGTGACTTTTGCAGAAAGGAGAGTCTCAAGAAGACAAGCCTCCTGCTAGAGAGTGACCTTCTTCGGCAGGGATTCATATAAAAGTTGATTCTCTCTGACTGTTGGAATGCATGTGTAAAGTCTCCTATGGTAAATGTCACAGCACACTGCTGATAGATGAAGCCCCAATAGGAAAACTGTCTAGTTCTAAATCAGGTACCTAACATACACCAGATAGTGAACCTCACTTTGGCAAAATGTCCTCAGATGGGACACAAGACAGACACCTCGACACTCAAAGGTTTGGCTAGAGTGAATTTTTTTGAGTTAGTTTCAAATGGGGTTGACTACCTCAGTGTTACACCAATTAGCTAACCATTTCTTTTCTTCCTGTAAACTTGATATACTAACAACTTACACTGAAGTGTTTAATAGGCAACCCATACTGAGCATTTCCTGATAGTGAAAGATAATTCCCTAAGACTGTCCAGTGTCACCTAAACTGAAAATTTCAGTCATAGGTGAACAGCCACTGTAGTAAGGTCCACCAGTGCAAGCCCATACTATAGATAAGCAAAGTTGTGATTTGTACCAGTACAGCAGACCCTTCTTTGAAATTGTACGTGGTGAAAAAAATTATAGCATAACAGCTTTGCCCATCTACATTAGAGGTTTCCATCTGTTCAGCCACACTGGTGGCTGGCCACTGAGGCCTGAATCAGGGCAAATCTCCGGTGGAGATAAGTTAAAATGTAAGCCAGTATGGTTTGAGGACAAGTATGATTTATAATGGTAAAATGTAATAGGGCTAATACAATTAGATCTAGCAAGTGATACTGAGTCATGATAGTGAAGAAAAGATCATAAAGGAAACACTTTAAGATCTTGACTGTATCTAAAATTAGTGACACATTTACATAACCAATAAAGTCTACATTTGACTCACCACACAGTTAAACGCTGCATGTAAGAAAAGGAAAGAAACCCATGCAATTTCCATCCTTACTGTGGCAGATTCAGTTGTCTCAATGCAATACTCCTCTGAAGAAGAAAGATTTTAGTAGATGATGAGAAACTTAGTTATCTTGCAATCAACTGTAGAGAATATACTTTTAAAACTATTTTTTTACATATTTATAGCTATTATAATGCGAGAAATAATTTTAGAATAATTAACTTTTCACTGCCACTTTTGTTCAAAAGAGTTTCTGAAGTCATTCTAGCTGTAGCTGATGAACTTGAGGAACAATTGACAAAATATATTTTAAATTTGTAATGGTATAGGAAGTGCTGTGAAAGTAAAACAAAACAATTCAAATCTCATTAGCTTTATTAAAGTCATGCAGAGATTTAAACTAATTTAAGTTTGTACAATAACCATGTGGACAAAATGTTCATAAATGTTTATGAAGAAGGCTGTAGTCTGAGACGGTTCCTATACTAAATTCAGTGTTAAAGGAAATGTTCTAGATTTACTGCCAGATTCTATGTGGTTCTAAAAATCTGTACTGAACTGGTCAAAATATAGAACAAAAACAATAAGTTCTTTTTTTTTTTTACAACATGAATTAACACACTCAGAAGATAAGTCGGATGACATCAAAGTACTTCCTTAGGATCATTTGCAGAGAATGGCCAACTTTACTTCAGCAGCACAGTTAATACTGGAGATATTTACAGAGTTAACGCCAATATTTACGTGCTGCTAATGTACTGCTGACATCAGGATCATGTTAATTCATAAGTGACATTTCTCTTCAGGAGGATGAAATCCTTGTATTTTTGAGGCAGCACAATATGGCCTGCACCTTTTCAAAACCCACAAACCATTATGTGCTGCTACGTTAGCCCAAGGTGTCTACAAAACGTCAAAGGAGTGAAAGCATAAGCTGTAAGTCAAACCCCACATTTTCTTGTTTAACTTTAACATTAATTTTACAGTATTGACATTAGCTATTTTAATACATTACAAATCCTTCATTAACATCTACTTTTAGTAGTGGACCAATATTCCACTTACAATTAAAGTCAGCTTTAGACTTTTGTTCCTGTCAAGTTAGCACACAGTAACTTTATGGTCCAAATTTCAGATCCTTGTCAAACTAATTAAATGCTGTGGATAGTTCTCCTCTGATTAGATGTTAAGTTTGATGTCTCTAATGTGCAAACTTCAGTTCATCTTGACATTAAAAGAAAATTTTAAAAATCCCCGAAACATGTTTCTTCTTTCCCTTGAATGGAAATCTTTTTGATATTGCTATAATTTCAGGGTCACCTTTAACAATACTAGAAGTTAAAATCTAGGTTAAGTAGAACTGTCAGTTTCAAGAGGTGAGCAAGAAACTGTAGGTCATATCTCAAAAGGGCTAGCACCTTAGCATTTACAAGAGATACTCTTGGGCAGGGGGATAGTTTAAGCACCCCAACCCCTTTAGGAAAAACCCACAAGAGTTAATAAGAGTGCTGGCTCTCACTCAGGCCTACTCTACACTAGACAAGATGTAGAAAAAACTCTCCTACTCTAGAGTCTCTAGACACGGCTTATACTGGCAAAAGTATTTTCACTGGTATATTACCGGTTTCCCAAATAAAATAAGGGCCTGTCTTCACTACCCGCCTGGATCGGCGGGTAGAAATCGATCTCTAGGGGATCGAATTATCACGTCTCGTCGGGACGCAACAATCAATCCCCGAATCGACGCGCATACTCCACCAGCGCAGGTAGGAGTAAGCGCCGTCGAGGGGGGAGCCACGGCGGTCGATTTGCCGCCGTCCTCACAGCGGGGTAAGTCGGCTCGGATACGTCCAATTCAGCTACGCTATTTGCGTAGCTGAATTTGCGTATCTTAAATCAATCCCCCCCCAGTGTAGACCTAGCCTAAGTTATACTGGCAATAGCACTTGTTACGGCTATACTAGGGCTTTTGCTGGTATAGAAGTGTAAAAAACCACACACCCCTAATTGATGTTACTATACTAGTGAAAGTTTCTGATGTAGACCTGGCCTTCGGTAGTTTGAGATGGAATGGTCCATGACTTCAAACTGAGCGTTGGGAGCAAAAAACAAGAACACAATGCCTCACACAGAACAGAATCACTGGCAAAGGTGACGTAGTGCAGACAATTTTTTTTTTTTTTTTTTTACAGAAAATATTTGTGTCCATGTCATTTTCCCTTACCCACTTGCCTCCTAGGAGCATCAGGGCAGGTCTATACTAGAAAGCTTTGCTGGCATAGCTATGTTAGTTAGGAGTGTTTTTTTTTTTGTTTTGTTTTGTTTTTTTAAGCCAACGTGGCTATACTGGTAAAAGCTCTAGTATAGTCACACATATCTGTATAAAAGTGCTTATACTGATCAGGAAGCTGGCACAAGTATAAATATATAACTGCATCTTTACTAGGAAGGTTTTGCCAGTTTACCTGGTATAAACCAGCAAAGCCCTCCTAATGGTGGATAGTGACAGGCCTTAGAATCAGTTTCCATTATTTTCTGGTGTTTAAGAATGGTGTCTTAAAATTTGTCACCCTGACGAAGACCAATGGTGCATCTACTCAGTTATCCTGTTACAGCGACTAATGCTGGATTATACAGGAGGTCTGACTACATAGTCTCTCTGAAAATAAAACCAAAAATGCACCTAACTGCAATACTGTGCCAGGACAGTAAATTTCTACCTGAAGAGATTGGGCTAATCATACACTGAGGAAGGGAAGGGAGGGGAAATAGAAAGCCTTCACCCCAGGAGTTACAGTGTTGATGGAGATCAGGGAATGGACCACTCATAAAATAAATTTACTTAAACCTACCTGGCCAAAGGTGGCAAAGGGGTTCTCCACTAAACCAAATAAACTCATGCCCATTGGCTACCAATTTATTTAAAAGATCAAAAGAAACACAAAATAGCTAAATACTGCCAACATTTAATTCCTTTAAAAACACATTTCTTACTAATGATCACGTACTGGCCAAATTCAATTGAATTGCCTTGTTCTTAGACTTTTGAAGGTTTTTACTATGTTAGTTATTTACTCAACTCTAAAGTCACACTACACTCTTCATAACAAAGTCTTGGCAGAACCTTTCTATATATGTTTTCTAAAAGCAATTTTTAGGCTGAGAACTGGTAAGTTAAAAATCTTTCCAACATAGGGCGACATCATCAACTGTGAAGGGACAGGAAGCTTCCATTTTTCTACTTATGTTTCTTTGGAATTTTTTTTTTTTTTGGGTGGGGAGAGTTGAGGTAGAAGAGTGCATCGCACCCCGCAAGAACCACCCAGAGGCTTAGGCCCCAGAATCTTCAAGTCTCTGAGATCTGCTGGAAGTCAGGGGTATCCACACAAAGGCCCATACCGCTGCCAACCCCATCCTTTGGAAGTAGGACTAATAAAATCATGTTGCCAGAGATGCCCTTGAAGCCACTCATTTAAAGAGGTGGTTTGTTTTCCAATTTAGGGGGGCAAGCCAGTAGAAGTTAAAGTGATGGGGTATGTCCACTCTAGAAATGCTACAGAACTGCAGCTGTGCCACTGTAGTAAGTCCAACTCTCATAGAGGCAACAGCTAGGTCAATGGAAGAACTCTTCTCTGCGTAAGCTCGAAAGGTTGTCTCTCTCTCACCAACAGAAGTGGTCCAATAAAAGATACTACCTCATTCACTTTGTCAATTTAAAACCAGGCATATAAAGATTAAATACAGTAAATAATTACTTTAACATCCCTTCTGAACTGTTCTACAATGTTCACATTGTGACTTTTCTTAATACTTGTAGTAGTAAAAAAAAAAAAAAAAAATCAATCAAGTTTGCTAGGGCAAGAATTCAACACACACTCTACCTCTTTTTCAGTTCACAGAAAGGAGTAGGAGGAATCTAAGCAGATGCACTTTATTCTCTGTTCTAGGGAAGAACCACAGATCGAACTTTTAGTTTTTTTTTTCCAGAGGAGATGAACCTGAAGGGTCCCATCCATACTGACTGTAAAACACCCTAAGGGCTACAATTTAAGTCTGGTATGAGATGGGAACAACATCCTGCTCTGGGTCAAATTCATTGTACAAAAAAATCAAGAATGCATAGTAGAGAAGACTTGTTTGATACTTTCACCTACAGTAATTGATATGTTCCAAATCCTGTGGTTTCTCTTTAGAAGCTAGTAACAGATAGTACATTGCTGGACATCCACAAGTCTTTTAGTATATTCTTATATGTGGACCAGACACTAAAGTGAGCAGGGTTGGGTGTAAGCCTCTAATTTACTTCACATCTGAAAACCATAGCTGCTTAAGTCAAACTGCAGATTCTGGAGGTTTGTTTGCCTCTCCCACCCACCAAATGTCAGGTAATATATATCAGATCAAATGATAATATCAAGAAAACATCCAGAGTATTGGCTTTTTTGTCCAGACAAAGACTGCAAGCTTGGGCATAGTCCTTGGAAACAGTTTATTATTCAAAAGTATTATTTGCTGAGGTTCCTTCTACCCATGTGCAATGACTCTGTATTCTGTCAATATGCCTTTGCACTCCCTATCCGTGATATGTAAAACCCTGAGTGAAGGCTTTTTGTCCCAATGAAAAACTCATAGCTTGTGTAACACCCTGCTTTGTAGGCCCCGTGGTACTAAATGCATACACCACAGCACTGCCTGGAAGCTGGGAAGTAAGATAACCAAGATTAATCAGACTGCCCTTCTAATTTGCTTTGTTCTTGGCCAGTTCCACTGATTTGCAAGCACTCCACCTAGGGTATGTCTACACTACAGGATTAATCCGAATTTAGATAATTCGAATTTGGGAAACAGGTTGTATAAATTCGATTGTGCGCGGCCACACTAAGCACCTTAATTCGGTTTTTAACCACATTAATTCGGTGGTGTGCGGCCACACTACCCCATTAACTTAAACACAGTAATTCGGTGGTGTGCGGCCACACTAACCCTAATTCGAATTAACAAAATCGATTTAGGCTCTACTCCGTTCGTCGAGGTGGAGTACAGAAATCGATTTAAAGGGCCCTTTAATTCGAATTAACTGGCTCTGTAGTGTGGACGGGTGAAGGGTTAATTCGGATTAACGCTGCTAAATCCGAATTAATCCCGTAGTGTAGACCAGGCCCTAGTCAGATTGGTATGTTGTCCGAATCAAGTCAAAATCTTGCAGCAAGTAATCTTTCAGGGTATGCTACTTTTTCAACCACTATATTAGATACAAGCTTGTACTGTATGGAAGCATAAGCCTCTTCAAATTGTCATTTTGTAGTCTACTGCTGCATAGGTATGATATACAATTGGGTAAAAAGACAAAAATTGGACCTTAGCACAGAACAATGAACCCCAGCAAACTTGGTCCTCACAGCTGGGTGTGTCTTCCAAGGATTCTAGAATGAGAGAAAATGCCATGAAGTGAGAACCAGAAAACACAAAAGGACTGGTTGGCCTCTTGTTAACTCCCAGCCCCTGGAACAATGTTTTTACCCTACGTATTTCTCTTTGTGTGTCCCGAAAGAAGATAGTCTTTATGCACCAGCCATCCAGAACAGAGATAATGTGCTATCTTTTCTTCTATGACCTGGTGTCACTACTGTCACAATTTTCATAAGCGTTCAGGAGGCCAAAAGGCTTGAAGGGAAAGGTCATCCGTTATTTGTATCTAAAGGATCACTGATCCAGTGCACAGACAAGGAAGCCCGCTAGTCAAGAGCAGAGGAACCCCTAATATTTGCTGTCACTTTGACATAATATTACTGCATTATTATAGTGCCCTTAATTTGACACTTGGACAGAAGTTTCAGATGTTCCATGGGAGGCAGACTCTTAATCCATTTTGGATTTCTGTAATCCATTCAATGTTGGCTGTGGAGATACAGAAATAACCCTATCTGAACTACTTCTGATTCCAGACCCTTTTATTTTGCAGTTGAATGTGTGTGGGAAAGATTACTTTCTAAAATGTGTACATATGAGCATTTTGTTCATGAAATAGCCATACGCTCAGTTCTCGGAGCAGTTACCCATTACTCCTGTGTATTTCGAGGCAGACAGTATTGATTGCTATTGTAATTAGTGAAGGTGACTTTTGAAGCTAGAGTCATCCAGGTAAAGTCCACAATTTTCTTAGTAGATTTACCAAATTAAAGGAACTTCATCACTCCTTCTACTCTGCAAAGAGCACAAGAATGCTAAGTGCATTCTGCTGCTCTGCATTAGGCTCAATATTCAGTACTATAAGTAAAATCTCCAACAATTAATCTGAATACCAAAAAAATTAAGGAAAGGAAGTATGATCTAATAGCTAAAGCACAGGACTAGATGTCAGGAGGATCCAAGTTCTACTCCCAGCTCTGCCAAACATTGTCTAGTAAATATCCACAATCCTGAACATCAGAATGGTCATGAATCTTCTTGACAATTAACAGCTGATTTTTTTTTAAATAAAAGTATTTAACAGTACATGAGACTCATTAATTTAAGTAAATGGCAGTCTTCTCCTTTGGAGGCATTTTCCCCTGAGGATACGGAGTCATTTTTGGAGTCATCATTAAATTCTGGATTATCTTTCTTACTCCAGAAGGGTACGGGGGGGGGGGGAGGGAGGGGGCGATCACTTTTTCACATATGAAAGATGAGGCTAGCACTTATCTACCTCAAGGGAATTGTAGCGCTAAACCAAATATTTGCAATTTACTTTAACAATTCAAAAAGTCATTATTTAGTAAACAATGTTCAAAAACAAAATTCCAGAAATAAATGTATTCTGCCTTTTTAAGTTACCTAACAGGACAGGACTGAAATGATGAACTTAACTTAAAGGCCCTGAAACTAAGATTCAGATGTTAGATAAAATTACAGAACTTATCTTACAACAGTGTAACTCTTAAAAGCACTGTACATCTCCAAAGCTTTCAAAACAGATTTCTAGTGCTTTCAAATGGAAATAGATTTTGAGCCTATTCTGCATCAAATTGTTTAGAAACCTGCTCCGTTTTAAAGTTTAGATTCAGTATTTAAGACAATTCAAATTGTCCTTTCTTCCAAGATTTAAATGAAGTGGTAAGAATTTTATATTATATGGGCCTTTCTTGTAATATGAATAATAAATTGTAAGGCACCCCAAATTCTTTCGGAAGGAGATGACTGTTCTTCACTATCTTCCAAGAATTACTGGCATGGATATACCAGATCCTTTGTGGTGAAGAGTAACCCACACGTTAAGGAACATCCATAAATTAAGGAGCGTATGCTACCTGGCAGATTTCCCCTTCTAATTCTGAGTCAGAGGTGTCATATTTTTTGTCAGAGGCTGGGAAGACACTGCCAAGAGAATCTCTCCTCCTGTGTGCCACATGAAGCCACCTGTTCACAGACAGAACAATCCTGTACCCTGCATCTGCAGAGTATTATTGCACACTTGTTTTCCTCGTTTTGTTCTGTGTTCTTAGACCTTCAATATTTCCTAAGAAAATATACAACAAATAAAACCCTAAAAATAAGCTTTAAGAACTTTTGATCGAACTTTCTACATCTGACTGCTTGATTCAGAGGTAGGAATCAAATTGGTAGCAAAAGGAAGGGGGAGGAGTCAATCTGAACCAGGTGGTATGAAAATGCTTGTTCTTTCCATTCTAGGCTTCTTGCCTGCCTATTTGTAAAAGAAACAAAATGGATCTGATACTGCAAACACTTACCCACATGCTTAACTTTAAGCATATGAATAGTCTAACTGGCTTCAGTGGGAATACTCACATGCTTAAAGTTAAGCTTGCATGTGTCTGCAAGATTGGGGCCTAACCTCAGTCGACACTGATGGAAAATAAATCAGACCACTATGGACATTATATGATATGAGAGATGACACCTGGAAGCAGAAAACCTAACCACTTTAGAAGGGGCTAAATGCCAAAGAAAAAAAAATGTAACCGGGACAGTTTGCACATTAACAAGTCAAAATTTTTGTTTTCTTCTTTTGCAGGTTCATGAAGGTTAGATGTTGTGGATTTTATTCTAAGTGACAATTCAATCTCTATTCTGAAGGCTCCAGCACTGTTGCAGAAGACAGACATAAATTTTACCATAACAACATATCAAATATTTGGGTCATTGATTTGATTTTTAGAAGAATTATTACATTTACAGATGACCTTTAAATAAAATGGTACTTAAAAGGGAATATTTTAGAGATATTTATTAAACTACATACAGAATGCATAAATGAAAGTATTTAAAAGAACTGTAAAGCATGTAAGGATATTCTATAATGAACATTATAACTACAACAGAAACTACACCATCCTCTAAGCAAATTATGGAACAGCTGATTATGTAGTAAAATAGTAGAACATACATACAAAAAGTAAACTAGTGGTCTCTCTCCATTTCTCAAAGATTTAATATCAAACAACAGTAGTGAAGGCTCATGTTACTATAACTTCATTTTTACATAATCGATGTAGTTACATTTTCAAGCACATTAGTACTACCTTATTTTTGTGGTAAGTTATCATTATGAATATATACAAAATACATCTTATGATGTGTTATCCTTGATTTTTATAGCTATTTGACCGTACCTGCTAATTGACATAATTTGATATTTTGCAAGGAGTCTCCTACTAAGTGTAACTACTCGAAATAAGTTAGAATGAGGCAAACAGTTGATTATAGGCTACTGATGGATTTCTGCTCATTCAAAATATGCTTATTCTCCTCATGCTCTGTTTTCCTCAAAATTTAATAAAAAAAATAAAATAAAATAAAAAAAACATTAAATTTAAGTCTCACTGTGGTGGCACCTTGCCATCTCAAAATCTGTGTCTTTATGAAGCTATTTGAAGGGTATTGTGCAGAGTGCACGGACAAAAACAAAACAAAACCAAAAAAGCACATTGAGAACACGTTATGTTTATCATGGTGGGTGAACTCCAATTTAACAAAGCATAAGAACTTTCTTAACTCTATCTCTATTCAGCAAAGCACTCAAACATGTGCTGAAGTGTTTTGCTAAATAGGGAGGGTGTGCTGAATCAAGGCCTTAGTGACTAGTTTGATACAGTTTCCTACAGAACAGAAAATGGGTCACCCACATAGGTTAAAGCGAAGTTATTTTGCACTCTAAAAATTTAGACATGAAAAATATTCATAATGTTGAGTTGTCACATTTTCATCACAGAAACCTCAGTGGGATGGACAAACTGAATTCTACACATGAAAAATACAAAGGATGAATCCATTTTCTAAACAGGAATTTTTTCAAGGAAAATATTTTTGTGTGTAGGTTCTTGTACTTGCTAAATCAAGTATTTAACATTGGTATACATTTCTTATGGCGAGTTAGCAAAGGTATCAATTTTAGCTATAGATATAAAGTACTGATAACCAAGTCACTATGACTGCAAGGTTATAGTTGACATCAATACCTTAATTACAAATCTAGGGAAAGTTACTGCTTTAAAGACATACAGAACTATCTTTCAGAACCTAATGCTCTAGAAGAAATTATTTTCTGACTGATAGTTCAAATTCTCCAATTTATAAACTGGATGCAAAACAAGCACTCTTGCAAACTAAGACCCAGATTTTAAACCTTACTATGATATTGAGAAAGAATAGGCATTTCCCTGTGGTCATATTTCAAATTATATTTGTATGCACTACTGAAGTGAGCAAAGATTTAAATTCCATTTTTAAATCAAATCTACAGTTTTACTAATTGAAGTAGGGACAACATATATTTAATAATCTTTGCATACAATCCACATTAAATTGAGATATATGCATACATAATGAAGATCAGAAAGTGGCCCTTTGTTTAAAAAGCAGCTGTGACACCCAAGATGATGTCTCCTAATTAATATTCTTCCCACCTTTGGGCCAAAACATGTTAGGGTAGGCTCATGGAGAGGATCTGCACAGATACTGGTGAAAAATAGGAGATGGTGGAGAAGCATCATTCTCCCTTCTTCGAAGCCAGCAGAAGACCCTCTGCATGTTTGGAGGCATGAAAAAGAGAACCTTTCTGTTCACCAGGGTTTTGCCTGTACAAGATTCATAGATTCATAGATTCTAGGACTGGAAGGGACCTCGAGAGGTCATCGAGTCCAGTCCCCTGCCCGCATGGTAATGCTAACAGGGTAAACATTATGTTGCAAAGAATCCTCTTTTACGATGTGAATTCTCTACATGTGTGTTTTGAGCCAATTACAGGTGAGGCTTCCTATCAGGAAGAAATGGTGCCATGAGGGACAGCAGGCCTCCTTCTAATCCCCCACTCCTGGCAGATGTTTTGGGTAGCTTACATTTATGGGTGCTTGGGAGTGCTGTGCTACTCTCTCTGTGCTAACAGCCTGGAGATCACACCCCCAGCCCAATCTACCAAGGGTCAACTTTGCCCCAGGAGGTTACCAGCACAAGTTCCAAGTCATAACCTAGGATTTCCCAGTCCTACTGCAAATTTCCCCCACATAGGGGATAATTTAACCCATTTTAGATATATTATGAAGTATTAAATGCAAACTCTATGCATTTTTTAAAATAGAAAATAAAGCCAATTAAATAAAGCTGCAAAGACCATAAAATGCTGATTATAACACTATTTTCACAGAAAATCTCTTTAAATTAATGTTAATTGTCACTATTTAGACCCAGTCGTTTCCCCCTAAGCAAAACCATCTTTAATACAAAAGGGGGGTTGGTGTGAGTGGCAGGCTGAAGTAATAAGACTTTGTTTTGAAGATTTTAAAACAAAGCATTTACTACCATAAAGAAATAAGGGCAAACTCAAAGGTTAAGATATTAATGCAATGGTGTAAATATTTTTACATATGACTAAATGTTCAATTGCATTTCACAGAAAAGCTGAGTTTCTTATTTTTTAAAAATAGTGTACCTGACAGAATAAGACATTCCCCTCCTACAATACTTTAGTTGTGAAATAATTTTCTCATTAAATATTGCCATAAAAACATTAGAGAAATACACCAGACTGGGGTTCCCCCCAGAGAATATGTAAGTTATTCAGATTTTTCACTTCAGAAAATGCTTGCAGTGAATACCCAACTATTATTTCAAATAAACTCAGAAATTAGCATGTTTGGTAATAGAGGATTACTCAGACATTAAATAGACCAGTCAATCAGCAACCACATCTCCGAACATACTGCTTCCCCTCCAAATTATTATCTGAACACTTGACAAGATAGCCAATTCAAAACAAGGTAGATTAAAAAAATATTAGTGCAGTACAGTGAACAGTTAAGTAAGTGAACTCTGATTATAGAAAACCTCAAATGCAGTTTTAATTTATTGATTTGGAGGCACTTCGACCAAACTTTTTGTTAAAAAAAAAAAAAAAAATCAAAAAAAAAAAAATCAAGATGAGGTAATCCCCCCATCCACATCTAGACATATGTTTTTGGGTAAAAGAACAGATATTTAAATATCAATTAGTTTTAATTATTATTGCTAAAGATGATCTGCATGTAGTTTGTTGCTTCTTAAAAATTAAGTCTCATGAAAACAATGTTTATTCACAGGCAAGGAAAAATTAAGTGGACCAGTCTCAAATCCTTATTACACAGATGTCTTACTAAATGACTGGCAGAATAAAAGTGAAATGCTTATTTAAATCTGATAACATTTTAATGTAGGCTTTTGTATGTTAAGGCTGGATTTAGTTTAAATCAACAAAAGCCAGGAAATGCAGTTATGAAGGATTCCAAAATTTTAAACTGCCTTGCCTAAGATATCAGAGTTTTCAAACAATGGGTGATTTTACATGTGTTGTAATAACTAGGCACAAGTTAAATAATTTTCATGAAGTAGATATGCAGCTATCCATTTCAATTGACTTAGAAAAGCAAGAGAAGACTATAAAGAACGCATAGGTAAATTGACACAGTAATCTGCAACAGCTCTTTTAGAGAGTTATGATCTATTATATGAGCATGTGTTGTCAGCTCTCAAAACTATTATTTAGCCAACATGTCTGTATAGTTTTGTGTACACACCTAGAGTAGGAATAATAAAAATGGTCACAAAATGTTACACATATGTAGGTTTGTAAAAAAGTAAATCTTGTACATTTTTATCCCTTTCACCTTCAATTACTATTAGATAATTAAGACTAATTCAAAAAGTTATGTTTAAATGCCCACACCAATTCTTTTGAAGGGCCCCTCATTGCAGTCCTTATTCAGGCAAAACTCCCAATTGTAGTCAACAGGAGTTTTGCCTAAGTAAGGATTGCAGCAGTCAAACTTAAGTGTGAGAAAAAACACACCTTACATCCCTCTAGACAGTCACTATACTCTCTTTTGGGCTGTGAATTATATAGACCAAGTTTCAGTATGGAAAATTTCTAGAACAAATCAAGAGCTGAAAAGTGGATTTTATAATGAAAATTGACAACTTTATTTAAAGTAGCAGTCCTGTGTGATATTTGAGCTTGTAAGTTAGTAAGTCTTCTGAGTAAGTGTGTTGGTACATATTTTAATTCCTCATTTTGAGGCAACTCCCCCAAAATATTACTATATTTCAAAACTATCCATTTAAGGAAATCAAGTATTTTGAACAAATATTAAAAAACAAAGGATTGCAACTATTAAGGCCATGATCCTGCAAATTTTTACTCATGGCAGTCTTTAGCACTATTTGTGTGTCTAAGAGTTTGCAGTATTAGGCCCTAAATTTACAATAATACTTTAGATTCATGGTTAAAATCTAGACAGCATATTTTCCTTCAAAATATTACATTAGAAATACCCTCAACGTTAGTCAGACTGAGGAATACCTTATCAAATTTTCACCTTTTAAATTTGTAACAAGGGAATTTTAGATAGATTTGCCTACCGATATCATTCTGATTTTCATTAACAGGATTGTAATAGCTTTTGCACAGAAAAATATGAGCGCAAACAAAATTATTAAAATGAATGCAAAGTCCTTATATTCTTAGAGAACTGGAAACTCAGATTATTCATAACTGAACAGTACCCACTGAATCAAGTACAGAGGTTCTGAACAGCTTCTAAAGTTTAAAAACTTTGCATGTTATGCAAAGTATCCCAAACAGGAGTATTAATAATAATCCCAATAAAATAGTAATTTTGGGGGGTTTGTTTTATTTTAATAGAGATTTAAAAAAATTCACTACCTATTTACAATAAAATAAACAAGGTGGTGGGTTTATCAAAATATAAAGT
Organism: Terrapene triunguis; assembly: GCF_002925995.2. Lineage (NCBI taxonomy): Eukaryota > Metazoa > Chordata > Testudines > Emydidae > Terrapene > Terrapene triunguis. The sequence goes on along the minus strand of NW_020664493.1, from coordinate 3,906,117 downwards.
TATGCTCTAGTCCAAATTTATTTACATTTTATATTTTGTGTGTATTCAAGGTTTTGGTTTTCAGATGTTAATTTTATGTAGAAGGCTTTCAGTACCTACAAAATGGTCATACTATATCAAATATTTTCCACACATTCTTTAAGAAAAAAATATTTTCTAAAATATTGTTACAATAAAAGGTGTATTATTGCTGACCACTTGCAATCCTTCAACCAGATTTGAAATTAGCTACCGAATTAAGGCTAGATACATTTTACACATCTATGGATTTGCTGGAACTTTTTCAGGTACAGTCAGCAATTGTATGGGCTTATTGCAGCTTTTAAAAGAAAAGTTTATATCTTACATTTTAGTACAATTATTTTCTGCAAAGATATATACATTTTAAAAGGCAGTAAGATTTGATTAAGGCTAAAAGCTCTATACCAGCTGAATACTCAAATTGCTAATGTCACACACAATATGTTCATAAAATTAGTTTTTGCCACAATGCATTTTATGACAGAGATAAAGTCTTTAAATTTCTAGTGCTCTGTTTAGTGTTTAAACATAAATTTGTTTGATCTTAGTGCAATTACTTTTTAAATTTCAGTTGTTTATTTTAATGGTTAGCTGAGATTATTCATATACAAGTAGAGAGTTCTTGATTATTTTGAGTGGATTTCTCAGTTTCAACCAAATTACCACTAAGTGCAAAGCAAGACTTGCAAGATGAGTACTGTATATTCTATGTTTATTATTGTTAAATAATTCATTGTTTTACTGTATAATACTTAAATATTTATTGATAGGCTCCAAGATAAATGAAAATTTCTGATAACTCTTTATATAGGTGGGGTTTGAAAACAAATTTTGCAAATTTTATATTGCTTTAATTGTGAAGTGGCTAGTTATTAATAACTTTAAAAAATAATTTTGTACAGTACATTTAAATGCACTCAGCTAGTTCTCCATTCTTCTTTCACACACACTATTGACAACAGAATAAAATTACTTAAAAATAACTATTGTATCATCCATTACTATTATTATTTTGCATTACCAGTAGTAATTCCCAATACAAGAATATGAGAACAACACTATATGGAGAATTTATGTAACTCCAATAAGCAAGACAGTTGCAAGCTCAGCTTTTTGTACATATTTTGGCCACTTAACACACTGACTGTCTTCAGAGGGAAATGGAGACTGTTTTTTTATTTAGTCTTAAAACTTAACAGAGCGAATGTGAAGAAGAATAACTTCAGCAAACAGAAAATCTTTAATCCAGTATAAAACAGTTTCACTATGCATAAACCAAAGAAGTCCTATTACTACATGCATTTTTAAAAATAAAGAGCATCTGAAATATGTGAAATGTTAATATGTTATATACCATTCTCATGCTCCATCAGCTTCCCAGAGAGAATTTTTCAATCACAGAAGTAAGTTGTTCTCCAGAATCAGCTCTCTATTGAAAGGTCAAAACCTGCAATAAAAATGTCATGTATTATAACATATTTCTGACACCCACAGTTTCATGGTTGATCCCCAAACATAGATGTAGGTCATCAAGTTGACCCTCACTTTGTCTATGTTAAGGAAAACCCTAATTTTAAAAACACACACACACAAAAAAACCCAAACTGACTTGATTAGAAACACCTGTGATATGCTTCTTTATTATCAGTAGCCTCCTGAAACAAATCAGATTAGTATGTTTCTGCTTTCATTCTCCCTATAATGTATTCTTGTGGGAAGTAAGGGGGAGAAAGAGTGGGAGGGGAGAAAAAGAATTAAACAGTTAACTATAAACATTTAACAATTAACATGTGCGCTGTGATACTTCCTGAAATCCGCTACTGACTTTTATCAAGAAGTGTTTAGCATGTAGTGCTTTCTTTAAAACAGTTTTTAGCCCACTTTTTTCAAGACATCAGCAGTACAATCAACATTTTTAACAAGGAGGAATTGTATAAACACAATAAATTACTCTATAGCATCTAATGGAATTGTATAGTATTGCAGTCACACACATTTTAAAGGGGAGGAGAGGGGGAAATGTGACCATGGAATTTATTGGATAAAAACAAGGCAAAAACCTGATAAAGATGGTCACTTCAAATATTTACAGGAAAAAACAGTGAATTAATATAGCCAAATGCTCAGATTTATTTAGCTTTTGTACTGTAGGTGCTATGACAAGAAACATCCTAACTATGTCTAATAAATAAGCAGCAGATGATTAGATCTGGTCACCTGTTTACAAATATTTTCAATATATTTGCGCTTTACTCCTTAACTGTATTTTCAAGTTTTATTAAAGACAATGATAGTATTTTGAATAAGGTTAACTTGCTTTTATTGTAAAAATGCATTTTTCTTTACCTTTATTCCTCTTCCCCAATACATCTTCACTACTCCCACCCTTTTAAGCACAAATAATTTGGAAAAAATATCCAGCCAAAAAAATATTTCTTTTGTTGATTTTTTTTCTAAAAAAAATTATAGTAATATAATCGTTTACTATATTAAATGTTAAGTCTGAAGCTAAACATATTCCTATTATCACAAAAGAAATTTAAAATCACGATCAAGATATTTTTCTAAGTCCAAATGTTAATCCAATTGGACATTTCTTACTAGATAAACAAATTAGTGGATTTTTGACTCAATTCTCAAAGTTAATAATAATCTATATTTACAATGGGTACACTTACCAGCCTTTAGAAACTAAATAGCTAAAAATATATATATTTTTGCCACTTTCAGTAGTGGTTTCCTTTAGACATTAATAAAGACCACAGAGAGTCATTGCTATTTTTTTCAGTTTCAAGTAAAAATGGAGATTATATCTTGATTTTGAATAAGTCTTCTTTGGAAATGCTTTAGTATTTAGTAAAAGCTATATATTTGTATTTATACACCATTTGTGTGTATACACAATAATAAATGGGGACATACTTGTACTCTAGTTATTCTGAACTGCTAAAATTTTAAAAACTGTTCAGAATTAAAGAAAGATTTTGAAGTCTATTATTACTTTCCACAAGTAGAAACTAGCTTTTAAAGGTACAACTACAGTGAACTCCAATTAGACAGAAATATTAGTCAATTAAAAATAGTCAAAGTTACAACATAACTGAATTAGAAGTGAAGTTACATTATCCACCTCCAATCTTCATGCAAGACTGATGGAAGTTGTCATACAAAAATAAATGAAGTTGAGAACTAAATTTTTTCTCAGAATTATAGACTCATTAAATCTCTAAGGTATAGACCTACCCAAATGCTTCTTTTAGCAGAATTAGACTTAAAAAAAAAAAAATTACAATAAAGGGTTAAACAAATCAATACAGGCATTGATTTAAGTTATATTAAACAAAGACAGAAGGTTTAAACTAAGCCAATTCTTACCATTTCAGAAATATAGTGTACCACACAAAATTATGAAAATATTTTCATGATAATATAGAGTTAAAAAGAAAAGAAGTTCAAGTTTGATAAGTACTAAGACAGTGACTACTCAGCAATTCTATAGAGCAAGTGCCAATAATTCACAAAATAAATAAAACTGCAAACTGACTTTTTCATTTAGGTTTAAATTTAGACAACTTTCATATCCCTGTTATTTGTCTCACCTTTCCCTCAATATTTGTAGATACTTACTATTATTTCTATCTTAAAAATGCATTACTAGCTGAGTCAAAAATTAAATAACTTACTTCTAAACTAAAGTAGTGTGTAAAGAGTCAAAGAAATGTAATATACTACGTATAAAAATAAAGTGATTTTGTACAGCTTGGTCCAAACAAAAAATTAATATTATTAATAGGAAAGGTAGTATTTTTTTCTGACCACTGGTTCTAGCGCAAGATTATTATTATTAGCTATTTAGAACTTGCAAATAGATGCATAGCGAATATATCCAAAATATATGTATATACCTTAAAAAAAGCGATTTTCTGTTTTTTAAAAATTTTACTATCAAATATTCATTTCAATTGGACAGAAAAGCCTGAATTTTATTCCCTATAGCTTCCACAGATAGCCAAAAAAGTCTAAGATGCTCTACCTTTGACAATTTGTGATGAAATGAGTAATGAATGTAATTACTGAAATGATTAGTAATTTGGAAAATCCCCCTGTATCTAAGAAAGCAAATACCTCCAGCATATGCAGAAACTATAATTTTAAGTTTCCCAGTTCCTTTTAAATATAGTTTAATATTTCCTATCTCAAATATTAAAAAATAGTAAGTTGTTACAAAAACAGACCGTTACATTACTATTCTGTACATAAAAATAGGAAGCGTGTGTATATATATATATAGATATATATATCTATATATATATACACAAAACACTCCAGATTTTTTTTTTGATACACCTGTTAGAACAGCCTTATGACATCCAATATGGGTAACATAAATTTTCCCTGAGGAGTGTACCTATAGGCAGGTAGCATGTATGCAGTTCAAGCAATATATAACTACAAATTCTAATGTATCCTAATACAGAAAGTAACAATTAACTTAAGGAAATTAAAACTATTAAGTTTAGAAATAAGTTTTCCTCTATAGCTTTGTATTTCACATGGAACAGTAAGAAGTCTCGATTCTATTAAGCTTAAAAAAAAAAAAAAAAAAACCCCAAAGAGGACAGATGGTATATTCTAACTTTAATATCTAGCTAACTAAAATATTCTATCTTAAAATGTTGCTACAATAGATTTCCAATACAATACAAAAATATCAGTAAAAGCTACCCACGTAATTCCAAATTACTAGGAAATAGTCCTTTTTATTTATTAAAAAAAGTTTCTTCAATCTCCAGTACATTTACACTTGCAAAAAACAAACAAACAAAAACACCCTGTAACTCTTGGGAAGTTTCAGTGCAACTTTAGCTTTTAACAGGACAACTGTAGCATATTTGAAAAGTTTTTCTGAGAGCCAAAATAACTGAACAGGCTTAATAGAAACAAATTTATGAAGAGAATACTGATTATGTTTCATGACAAAATTATAAGCAATAATCTGATCACAAATGCATAATTATAACTTTCATTTATGGGTCTAGTGTAAATACATGTTTATTAGAGCTACAAATATATTTAGAGGAAATATCAAAATTAATCTTTTCTAAGGCCAAGTAAACCTCAGTTAATGTTTGACATTTTAACTAAGGTGAAAAATGCAAGCAGTCCTATGAGGTTCAATTTAAACTAAGTGAATTTCTCAAATACATTAAATGAGTAAATCAAGTATCAGGAAACCTATATAAATTACATAAATGCGCACTGTATAATGATATCAGATTGCTTGCTGCTTTCTTTTTAGCCACACCCACTTTTATATCATTATAAAAAATGGAAATAGTAAAGTTCTGAAATAAAAATGGAGCTAAAAAGAAAACACTGTTTGATGTAGTTAAATATCTAATAAGTACAAATATTTTAATTATAGAAGACTATAACAAAGCATATGTATGCTATGTACTTGAATGTCAGAGAATGAAATAAAGCATACGCACCTGTACAATACTTACCTGTTCTGTTTTATAAATTAACTATGAGTCAGGACAGTTATTTCCTTGAAAGTGAAAGTCAGTGTTTATAAGTTTACTTCCATTGCTGAGTAGTGTAAATCTGTTCAAATACTGATATTTTAAAAAGTATACACTCAGCTACAAAGAAACAGTTTTGTGCACATTGCCGCATAAAGTATTAAAAATGTTTCTTAAAACAGTTAAGTAGTAATCATGTACCTCCAAAGAAATAAATGATAAAATATCATAAGGTATTATTAGCATCACAATTTAACAGATTAAACTTAAATTTCTAGCTATGAGGATTTAATGATAAACTAGAGACAAACTAAGAGTAACTGTAGCTGAATAGATAGACTGAATAGTCTGATTTGTATACTGGATTTAAAAACTGAGAAAACCCCAGGGTTCACAATAAGAATGTGTTCTTAAACTATTGTATTTCTGCCTTACACAGAAAATACCTTGAATCCAGCTAACATGCTAAGTTTTGTATTTCACTTTAAGGCTACAAGCCTTCAGCCATGTACATAGAAATCCTTTGTACAGCACTTCTGCACCCCAACTCTTCTGTACGTCCCTCCTCCTACGTTACTCTATTAACTCATTATTTTCGGTGCAGAGGGTGCTAAGTAAAAAGCACATACTCTTGGCATTAACCAGAGTGGATAGATGCGCGCGCGGGGGGTTGGGGGGGTGCAGAGCGAGAGAAGCGGAGAAATCCTATGACCCAGTCCAACCTTCAAGCCCCAGTAATGCGTTCATGCAGCCAATCAGGGGGACCAAATACTCGGTCCAGTATTTTCTGAAGTGGCACATAAATGAGGGCCCGATCCTGAATTCACTGCGCACCCAACGCTCCCAGGGATTGAACGGGGGTTCTCGGTGCTCAAGGAAAGTAGACTAGTGCCTTGAGATCTAGCAGGATTCGGGGAAATATTCATACGTCTTTCTGCATCTGAGAAAGGTTCTGGCGGCCGAAAGCAAATAGGGAAGTAGGCAGAGGAATAAAAGTAGCGCTAGAAATTGTATCTGGGAAGGAGCCAGATGGTCTGCCTGTTTCTGAATCTGCAGTGCTGTACGTTAGCTTATCTGCCCCCTGTACATTATTATCCCCCCCCTACTCCCACCAAGTAACTGCTGCAACAAAAAGATGTCTTTCTTGTGTGTGCGCAACTATGAAGCGTGAGCGCCCACGCCAAATCCAGTCCCGAGAGGGTTAAATAGCGTCGTGGAGGAAAAGGCACAGTGTCACATATTATGTGTATGCAACGGGGTAATCGCTCATCACATACACTGCGAGAGTGAGCCCATTACATATCACCATAAGCACAAATACTCATAACCTAGGGGAGACCGAGAACCGCTGCCCACCGAGAACTGACATAGAAACAGCCACCAAAAAAATAGCTAAGCCAATGACAAATAGCGACCCGGGTGACAGAGACGGAGAATTTAGTAGGCGGAGAAGAGATGGTGAATGGCCACTTCTAATCACAGTATTAGGCTACGCTGCCTATGGGAACGATATTTACTCATTTTGCGGGGATGGAGGAAGAGAAGGCGAAAAGCACCTACAAATAACTGGTACAATTCAAACGGCCCCAAATTACGTTTTCTCTTTGAGCTAGGGAAGGAAACTCGCGTGTTAATGTTAAAAACACTGGGTAATATACGACTAAAAGCGCGTCGGTCCTTCGTTATTAGCCAAAGGGACGGGGATGATAAATGCGATAGCGTGCGGCAGCACAACCGTCACCCAGGGCTCTGCTAAAGGCGGCTTCGAGATCGTGACACGGGAAATTACGATCTTAAAAAGTGCGAGGCTGAGAGAGCTCCGAGACAGAGGAGTCAACCTGCCTTCATCGAAAGGAGACGGGGGGGGGGGGGGAGGAGGGGCTATTCGGGGGGCCCTAATCCGGGTTACAAACCCTGGGGGGGCGGGAGGCTGAGAGAGGGGAGCCCTGCTGGCTGCTGCAGAACAGTGGAACCAGCAATCGCTGTATCCCGAGCACTCTCCGGTCTGCCCCGCAATGCTCACGGCCACGGGGAACACAGCCTGTCACGTCACGTCACGGCAGAGGGGCGCCCACAGGGGGCTGGGAAGGCGCCCTCCGCTCGGGGTGCTCCGGGTCCCCAACCTGCCTCTAACTTCCCTGCCCATCTCTGCTTGGGGCTGAGCCGCTCCGAAGGCGGGGGGAGGGGGGCACAAGCGCTATCGCAGACAGGGTCTCTGCCCGGGAGATGCTCCCTTCAGCCGCCCTGGGGCGGGGGTTACCTGAGAGAGGCGGGCGCTCCGGGCCCCGATCCTCCCAGGCTGGAGACTGACAGTGACAGATACGCTGAGGTGCCGCCGCTACCGCCGCCCTGCTCACCCCACTGCTGCCTTCGGGGCCGGGATCCCCACCGCTCGCTCCCCGACAGGGTTTCGGGTGGATTTTTCCCGGAGGCGGGACACGGGTCGACACCGTTAACCGGACAACACCCTCCCCCCGCGGCCGCTCCCTCCGGCTCTTACCGCCTGTGCAGGCGCCTCCTCGGGCCGCGGGTATTTTTGGCGGCGGTCTGCGCCCAGCCCAGCGGCCCCGCCAGCTCCGGCTCCCCCGCGGCAGCGATGCGATCGGGCATCACTCGAAAATGGCGCCGAAAGCGCAGGACTCTTCATTCAAATTCGTTAGAGCCAGCCCCGCTGCCCCGGGGCATGCCGGGAATGGGGGGGGGGGAGCGAGGGGGAGAGCCGCTCGCGCTGAGGCAGCGCTACGGACCCGGCGCTGCTGTCAATAGCACCCCTCCCCCTCCCCGCTGGCGCGCGCTCCACCCCCTCCCCGCTAGCGCGCGCTCCCGCACTAGCAACCCAACCGCCACTCATGGGGGGGAAGGGAGGGGGGAATGTCACCCAGAGCCCCAGACCCTGGGGAGAGAGACAGTCATTCACCATCAGCCCCATGGACTTGTCAAGGTAAAGGGGGGGTGAGAGGGGGGCGGGGGAGGGAGACTCAGAGAGAGGAGGGGGGGGGAGCAACATCGAGAAAGTTAAGCGCACCCGATAATAAACCAGTCCATCCCCAAGCCCATTGCCAGTGCAGCGCTCGCGTTACAGCCCGACCCCCCCCCCCCGAGCCAGGCCACGCAGAAGTTTGAGGCGCTCAGAGTAACTCGCCCCCATGGCACAGCTGTAGCCTGTGGGGCCCGATTCTGCCTTGGCCGCAGCAGCTCCCACAAGTCAGTTTACATCAGCGCTGTATTTGGCCCAATTCTGCCCTCAGACACAGCTAGGCAGCGCTGCCTGAAGTGGACTGCAGCTGTGTGGGCCCGTCTGAGGGCACCGTTGGGCCCAGAGTGTATAACTAGCCACTGGACAGACTGCCTACCTTCAATGTAGGCAAATTAAGATTTCCTTTGAAAGTGTTAGCTTTGGCATTTAACAAGGCTTAGCAATGTATATAGACTCTTTCATCATTGAGCCACTTCATAAACATTGACTAAACATGGTATCCCACCTGCTAGTTTGGTGTATCACTATCCCCATTTTACAGATGGGGAAACTGAGATGGAGGTTGTGACTTGCTCAGGGCTGTGGAGGAAGGTTAAGAAGTCAGGCCTGCTTGACTTTTAGTCCCCTGTTCAGACTACTAGACTACACTTGGCTTTTAACTGCTTAAGGACCCTCTCCTGTGAGGGACCCCTGTGCCTGCACAGAACCCATCCACTGCACTAGTGCAGAGTAGCTTGCAGGGTCAGGGGCCGGGCCTAAAATTATAACCTTAATGGAAAAGTATTGTAAGATATTTTATGTAACTTCTTTTCTTAAGAAAAAAGATTAAATAAGCAAGGCCCTGATCCTGCAAACACTTGTTTACATACCTAACTTTGGGGCAGATTTTCAAAGGCACAAATGGGAGTTAGGTGCCGTACTCCCATTGACTTTTATAATCTTTGAAAAATTTTGCCTTCATGTATGTGAGTGAGTCCATTAAGCTCAGCAAAACTATTCACAGGTATAAAGGTTTGTAAGCTGAGGGCCTAATATTTCTACTGATTTCACTGCACACTTCTAGATCTGTGTGGTCAAAACTATGCAGTTCTGGAACTTCACAGTGAAATGGCAGTGCAAAAATAACACAAATAATCACATAACTAACATTGCCATTATGTAGAGAGACCTGAAGAAGAGCTCTGTGTAAGCTCAAAAGCTTGTCTCTTTCACCAACAGAAGTTGGCCCAATAAAAGATATTACTACCTCACCTATGTTGTCTCTCTGATATCCTGGGACCAACATGACTACAACAACATTGCATACATTGATATTCTGTGTTTAATTTATTACATTGTCCTTCAAACTTAGTGGAAATGTTATATAGTACATTGCAAAAGTGATTTTTAAATTTTTATATCCTTTCCCTCTAATTATCTTTGAAACAAGTTCACAATAAGCACTAGCCACCTGAAAAACTTCAACTTGTAAAGTTTAGCTATTTTAAATTGTGTTCAAAAATAAATAATTAATCACTTTATAGCAGTAAAGATACATATATATTTTCACCCTTAATTTACTAAAAGATTAGTGAAAATCAAACTTTCAAAAAAAATGACCTTTGAACTGATAAAGTATCAAAAATTTCAGTTTCAATGAGAGCAGTGAAAGAAAAACTATAGTACTGTCTATACCATTTGTATGTGTTTAGTTTATACACAATGATTCATAGTCAAAACATTCTAGACATCATTTTTCTATTAATAACCATTTTTAAACTATAATGCAAAAACAGTATATAAGGAAAAGGTGTACCATGGAGATCTGACAGCCTACACAACAGGTTGTAATTGCTCTGGTCTGTAGTGTGAATTATGGTGTTGTCAATCATAACTTCATAGTTAAGGTTTCACCAAGATTGTAGCTAAAGTGAGATTTTGTATCCCCTAATGTCTAATCATTTCCCTCAGATTTACACTCCTTACTTAACATGCTTAGGCCCCTATCCTGTAAAGATTTTAGGCACATAGCTAACTTTATTCACTGTGAGTAGTCCCATTGACTTTAATAATCATATACTTTCTATATAAGGTTTTGCAAGATCAGGGCCATAGACTAACATCCTACTTTAATTTTTTAGATTATTTCATATAAAGGCAGAAACTTCCATTTGAAACTTTAAAAAAATAAACACTTCCTGAAATTTTGCTCTCTTTGGCTTTTTTTGGCTCTCTCTAACAAGCATTTAGATCTCCAAGACACTTAGAAATACAGTCATTCACTAGTATCTCACTAGATCTCAAATCTAAGCTAACTAGTGAAACTTACATTTAAAAAAAGTTATTCTCATTATTACTTATAAATGAACAGATCTGCACAAATAGAAACCAGTGGAAGATGTCTTGATTTCTTAACTACTTCCATTGATCTCAATGGGGTATCGAGTCAAATATTGTACAATTACAATTATTTAAATATCAAAATTGTTAACTACTTAACTGCTGATCACAGCATATAAGAAAGGAAAGGGATGATCATATTATGAAGATGTATGCAATTTACAGTGAGTGATGTCCATTCTGGTGTCACAATTGGGAGTCATTTGGGAGAGTATCACCACTCTCCTCGCCTCAATTTGACCAGTGAAGTTAAAGGGAAGAACAGAGCCTAGGGGGGTCTCTGAGCTGCCAAGGGACAGCCAATCCCCAAATCCTTACCTTGAGCAGGCCAGGTCCCCCCAGATCAGCAGGGGCTTGGTCTGCTATCGGTGATGAATGTCAGGCCAAGCAGCTTCCTCTCTGGCTATAATGGTTACCTTTGCTGGATGCTGTCTGCAGACTCAGATGCACATTATTGCATCAATTACCCTTGGTTCATGTTTTTAAGATTTTTTTCACAACCATGAAGGTTAGACACTTTTGTCTGTAATGAACATTGAGATTCTGTCATTATCACGTAATACTTAGAGCCAGGGCCTTAGACACTTGTCTATAGTTCCTGCATCTTAATAATCCAGTGGGTGTATCCAAATCCCACTAAGGGGTGCCAAGCCTGAGGAGCTCAGCAGAACACGTATGATCAGATTTGAACACCTGCACAATGTATTGTGAGTGGCATCTCATTTTGGTATCCCAAATGGGCAGAACTTGGGTTGTGGGTGGAGCTTGGGGGATTCCCCGCTGCCCAATTTGAGTCCTGCCTTGCCCAGCTTGTCTCTCTATCTCATCTACTCTTGATGTCAATCTGTGCCAAAAAATTAAAAATTCTGCAAAATTATGCAAGTTTTATTTGTCAATAAATAAATGCAGAGGCTCCAGCATGACAGTGGGGAGCACAGGCCATTGGCTGCACGAAAGTGGGAGATCACCCTGCAGCCCCCGCATACCTGGGACATGGACTCAGTGGTGAGGCTGCACCTGACCCTGACACAGCACAAGGCCTGGGCCTGCCCTAGAAACACCCTGGGCTCTGCCCCACTGCACCAGGCATACCAGGTGTGGGGAAGGCATGCTCAACCAGGCAGGATCCAAGTGTGGAGGAATCCAAGTGTGGGGAGAGAGGATTCTGTGTGGGACAATCTGGGTGCAGGCAGCTCAGTGGGGGGGTCTATGTGTGTGTGGGGGTCTGGATGCACAGAGGCTCGTTGGGGGGCGGGTTCCAGGTGCAGAGGCAATGGGACTCTGCAGGGGCTTCCAGGTGATGGTGGTTGGGGCTCAGCGGAGGGGTCTGGGTGCTGGGGGAGTGGGCTTGGTGGGGTGGGGGTCTGGGTGCAGCTAGTTGGGGGTCTGAATGTGGGGGCTCAGGGTGGGGCAGAGGGTGGGGCATCAGGGTGGGGGTTTGAGTGCAGGGAGCTCAGTGGGGAGGTGGTCTGGGTGCAGGGATGGGGGTCCGGAGGCAGGGGGTATGGGTGCAGGGGGGCTCCAGATGCAGGGGTTGAGGTTCAGTGGGGTGGGGTTTGGGTATGGAGGGCTAAGGGGGTTCTGAATGTACTGCGTGAGGCTTGGCAGGGGTCCTCTTACCACCCAGCCTCTACTTCCTACAATAGCCATCCAGTCTTCAGCTTACCTTGGCAAATTTAGGACCCATAAATCATCACAGTTGCAGCTTCACTTGTGATAGCAGTGATAGAGGCTGTAGTGTAGATAAGACTTTGTTATATCACATCTACCCTTGTTTACTGGTAGTGTTGCAATGTTGGTGAATTAAAGGTCCTAAATTCACCAGTGTAGACATAATCAATGGAAGTTCCCATGATAATACGCAATACACCAAGTAAAAAGTGTTTGCAGGACTGAGAAGTACATCTGTTTTGTAGACCTTCTTACAAATATTTTGTTTAAAAAATTGTAGCACATTTTTACCATGCCTCGCCTCTGAACTCTGAATAGCCAACCCTCAATTTCATTTTTTAGTCTTCCTACTGTCATGATTCTCTTAAGATAAGTACGAGCCATATGGGCAAGAAAGGCTGGGATAGTAGATAATGTTTTCACCCCTCAGCTCATAGAGAGCCGAGTATTTCATTCTAAACCCCTGACATTGATCCTGAAATAGCTACTGGGCCCCCAAAGAGTAATGAAGCACATCCTCCTTTGTTGGGGCTAAGTAAAGAAGTGAGATGTTACTGAGCTTTGATTCCACAGTAGCATATCGATAAACCTGTCCAAATGTTGCTAGTTTTTAAATATCAATACACTTGCTGTTTTAATGCTTTTGTTGTTAATTTAGCACTCCTGAAAGGTGCCAGTTTGGCATTTGTTGAAACTGAAGCCCTATATTTATCCATAGATTAGTTTCAGGGGGCAGTGGTACAGCAGACTTCTCCACAGTGCCCTGCCAATGAGCTTCAACCTTGAACTGAAGAGAAAACATTTAACAGTGAGAAAGTAGTTTACTCTCCATGACTATTCAGTTCTTTCACTGGATGTTTTATTTTAGCAGTGATAGAACTTAGATGTATAGCAGTGGTCCAGCCCCTGTGCCGACCCTTTCCCCCGAGGCCCTACTCCTGTGTCGCCTCTTCCCCTCAAAACCCTGCCCACCGCTTGCTCCTCTCCGCCCCATCTCCCCATCGCTCACTCTCACGGCTGGTAAATAGTGGGAGGGCATAGCCCTCCCACTTTTAGAAGTGATGGGGCCATGGCCTCCTGGCCCTCCCCTGTTCTGGCACCCCTGCAGTGGTCTCCAAACTGTGGGGCATGCCCCAGGCCAGCCCCCACAGGGGGCAGGGAGGGAGTGCAACCCAGTTCCGCTCTGTCCCCTGCCCAGCTCTGGCCCAGCCACAGCTCCACTCCACCCCCAGCCCAGTCCTGGCTCCAGCCTAGTTCTGTCCTCATTCCTTCTCCATCCCCATGCCAGCTCTGCCTCTAGCCCCAGCTCCTCCCCCATCCCCAGTTCTGCCCCCAGCTCTGCCTTCAGCCCAAGCTCCTCTGTTGAGCCAACTGTGCAGTAATGGAGGGGGAGCACAGACTCATTCCATTACTGGTAAGGGGGGACATGACAGGAAAAGTTTGGGCACCACAGATGAACAGAATGGTAATCACCAGGACCATTCTTCTTTCCTTTTTTGAAAATAGATATCGTAACTGTTTTTCTCAGTCTTTTATTACCTCCTCAGTTATCCATGGCTTTGCAAAAATAATTGTCAGTGACACAATAACTTCTTTAGATATAATACCAACTTTAGGCCCTGATCCTGTAGACATTTATGCATGTGCTTAACTTTCCCCATGAGTAGTCTCATCAATAGAATGACTCACATGAATAAAGTTGAACATAAGTGCAAGTGTTCGAAGCACTGGCGCCTTGAATTCTGTATGGGTGAATCCCTGCATCTGAATGGAATGCCACTGAAATTAATGCAGGATTGGGCACCTCTAACGTAAACTCTGTCTAGCATTTACTTATTTGCTTTTTTGCTACCTAATCTGTTTCCTCCAAGCCTGGCTTAATTTAGGTTGTTCAATTGCGTCTCCAATTTCTCATTTCTGGTGTGCAGCCTGTAGGCCCTCACAGCATGCATCAACTTTTATTAAGTCTCACAATATCTCTGTGAAGTGCAAAGTATTATTTTATTATACCTATTTTACTGATGGGTAAAACAAAGCATAGAAAGATTAAGTGAATTGCCCAAGATCATCAGAAAGAGGCAGAGTAGGAATAGAATTTGAGAGTTAATCCTTCACTCTCCCCATTAATCTTCTTTGTAAAATATTGAGATTTAAATGTAGGGGTTTTGTATTTTTGCATTTATTTTAAGAATATTATTTATTTACGGTTTTTATTTATTTATTTTGCAAATTAATATAAAGTCTATTTTTTTCAGTTTTCTGGATATGTTTCAGAATATTTCATCCATTTGTTTGCATTGCTCCAGAACAACACGCCTCCTGCAGTAAACTTGGTACTGCTCCACAGTTTTAAATTGATTAGGAAAGGTGTGAAAATGATGACCAGAGGCTGAAAAATAAGGAGCAGTGTGATAAATTTCAGGATTTTTTGGAGTATAAAGATGTTATTTTTTCCTTGTCTTGTTGGTAGAGAATAGTTTTAAACAGTGGTATGCAAAATGTGGTCCATAGGCTCCAGGTGATGGACAGAGATAACAAGGAACCCGTGGCATGCTGACAGTGTTCCAGATGATTTTTGGTATACTTATGAGATGGTGTCTCTGTGTCTTCTCTTTCTCTATGGTAGCAGTATCATAGAGTGAGGAGTAATGGAGAGCACCGCCTTCTTGGCTGCTTTCATGATTTCCACAGCTCCTTCTATCTCTGTGGTCCTGTTACCATAGAGATAGTAATATTGGAAAGATTAACCCTCTCCCAGCTAATTACACAATCTGTTTTGGAAGTGCAAGTGCAAGTAGGCATAGAGGACTGTGAGTCCCCTTAACAGTTAAGGCTGCAACCCTGTGTCAATAATTACTTTAGTATTAATGGTATCACTCACTGAATTAATTATCTTTCGCCAGAGGTAATTGCTGTGTTACAATATATTCATTGTATTAAAAAGAAGTTTTTATTTTTATATTTAACCAAAGAGAGACCAGGCAGTAATCCAACCTTTATGCTCAGAGCATAAAGAAATAACCAGGAACTCATTTATTTTTTAATGTGGATTTCACAGTTTGTTTCTTTTTGATTTCTCAGTAACTTTTTCTCTGGTTTTCATGAAACCAGATTCAGCAAAACTCTTAAATATGTGCATAATTTTAAGCACATAAGTAATCACATCCTGCTTCAGCAAAGCACTTAAGCCTGTGGTCAAGTCACACTGGCTTCAGTGGGACTTAAGCATAGGGGTGGAATTATTTATGAGCTTAAAATTAAGCACATGCTTAAGGGTGGGATTTTCAAAAGCTCTCAGAATTGACCTCTCTCTTTCACTTCAATGGGTGCAGAGTTAGGTCAGTACTGAGTGCTTTTGAAAATTCTGCCTCAAATGCTTTGCTGAATTAGGGCCTTTGTTTCTTTTTTTGTTCCATCCCTTTTTCTCTCTTTAACTCACTTTCACTTCTCTGACACTTCTCACACACCCTGTTTCCTACTAACCTTTCCTCTTTCGCTCAGCTTCCTATTAACCTTTCCTCACTGACTATCCCCTGCCTTTCTTCCCTTTATGGGAGTTTTGTGGCTGTCACTACACTTTTTTCAGTTGGTGCCTTTTTCACTGGTTGCCTAAATCTAACTGCCATAGAACCTTTTGATTTCAACTCTGCCTCTTCTGCTAAAGAAACACAAGCCAAAAATGTTCAGCTACAGCAGAATAGTGAGGAAAAGAATATCAATGCATGTGTAATCTGTAAGAGGGCGAAGCAGGACATAAAAGATATAAAAAGTTATTTCACATAACGGAATTAAATGCTAGTTCTATGCAGTGACAGGAATTTCTGGTGGTTGTTTAAATATCCATTGTCTTCTTAAATAGTGCACATTGAAAATATTTCATTGAATGAATGTGTATCACTGAACCTTTTTTAGGTCTGGGGAGAAGCTAAGTGAGAGTGGAAGAGAAGCAGGAAGTTACAGAGAAATGGGTGAAGTGCAGTGCATTCTATAGGCCTGTTGCCTGTTAACTGCAGTCTTGGTGAATATCAAAAAAAGGTAATCTGAACTGCACTTCTGTTATTTTGCACCTTCATGAAGGGACATATAATTAGGGCCCTGTATACTCCGCGGCACAGAAGGACCAAATTCTGTGGAAACAGTCCCGAAGGCTCTGGATTAATGTATTCTATCAGTATGTGATACCTTTCATTCTAATCCCCCTGTCATACCACAAACACACACGGGTGGCTCATCATTGAAAACATGAATTGATGTAAAATTGATTGATTATTTTTTTTTACAATTATTTTTGAGGATGGATTTTTTTGCTAGGGTTTTCAGATGGCCCAGCTCCAATCCTAGGCATTGACTCCCATGGTATTTTCTTAGCAGCCTGGTTTAGAACTACCTTCTTTCCATCCCTGTCAGAGAAGGACGGTTTGTGGCCGGCTTCAGTGTCTCATTTACCTGACTCCCTAGGCCTTGGCTGCTGTGCTGTTCTCTACTCTGTCAAGCTCACCAAGCTATACTTTTGGCTCTCTCCACTCACTGAACTGCAAACTGGACTTCAGCTCTTAGATACACTCTGCTGCCTAGCTCCAGGGAACAGTGTAGGAAGCATGCACTATAATCCACTTAATCTCCTCTTTTAGGAAAGATGGAGAGCAAAAGGTAACTGCAGGCAGCAGGGCAACGAGACAGACCACAACATTTTGGGTGGCTGTCTTCAGCAATAGACCAAATTCCATGCCATCTTGGGAAAATGCCAAATTCTGTGGCTGCAGAATCATAGAATCCAAGGGGCCCTGACTGCAAGGAATAGGGCACATCACACCTCTCAGAGCTGTTGTTTCAGGTTCTTTGCAGATTCAGGCAGCAAACATTGCATCAGTTTACATTCATTTGATGTTTTGGAAGCTGTCTCTACAACCATAACAATTAGAAATAAGGCCAAGATTTCACCCATAGTTTTTTTAAATGAAAGTTTAGATTCTGTAGCACAATTCTGCGGAAAGGGGTGAATTCCTCAGCCATGGAATCACAGAATACTCAGGGCTCCGCATATAACATGTTACTGAATTAAAAAATACTCCTCACTATCACAGTGATTGGTCTCAAATTTGGCACATGCTCCCTGAAATGCAGATTTTAATTTTATTTATTTGCCTCCCTGCACCAACTGAAAAACCTATCCACCTGCCAAAACTAGAGTTTCAAGTCTTCAAGTCCCACATAGGAGCCAAACTGCCTTAAACCCAGGATACTGGATTTGTTGGGATTGTGAAAGTGGGCACACATTTTATCTGCTTCATTGCTCATTCACAGGAGAGATGGCAGGGGATAGAAAACGTTGATAACTTTGGACTCTGATCTCTGTAGAACACAGGATTCTTGTCAGTTTAATTTTTTTGTCTGCTCACAAGAATAGAGCCAGCAGAGGAACAGATAGATAGTATGGTATCTGTGATTCCAACAGAATTGTGTTTATATTATGAATGAATTTATATTTGCTTCTAGTTTATGAGCTGGTTTCTTAAGTCTTGTAGCTTTTTTTTTTGAGAACTAGTTCTCTAGTTATTAGTTACTTCTGTATCTGTGTGCATGTTTAAAAAGAGGAGACACCTTTCCCTCTGCAAGTTTCTAGGAGTGTGTCAAATTTGAAGGCTAGACTCATGATGGCTATTGACAGTGTCCCTTGTCCATTACAAACCTGTTTTTAAAGAGTTTGTAGTTTATATATATATGAACATGATCACTGTTGACGTTTCCCTGAATGGACTCAACCTAGAAGTGTTCTTTAAAAAAAAACCTGAATGTAAGTTCTGTGTGAACAGGGAACGAGATATGTTTATTTGTTTAAAATGACTTTTTGCACTTCTTGTATCTTAAACATCTTTGATTTAAGAGCTTAATTTTAGCAAATAATCAACAATACTTCGTTTTCATAAGAATTTTTGTTTAAAAAGGCCAACAAATTTAACTTTAAAAAGTGGCTAGTGCTAAACTGATTTTCATTACAATTTTTTATTACATATTTTCTAAGGCCCTGATCTTAGAAGCTGCTTGACACAGTCAGACCCCTGCGCCAGCATGCAGCCCATTGACTTCTTTGGGACTCCGGGCTGGCTCAGGGATCTGCCTGCATAGTTCAGCTTCCAGGCTCAGAACCTAAATAGGTATTTGCACAATAAACCAAAGAAACTAGAGTCGTCAATGATTAAAAAATGTGTTAAAATATGTCTAAACATATATTTGTACCATATAACAGTAAAAGCTCCCTGGACGTTAATGAATATTACAGGTCTGTCGCATCTTATGCGCATTCAACATGCGCGATTTCAATTTTATGCGGTCGGCAAAAACAAAAAAAACAAAAAAAAAAAGAGAAAAATAACAATTTCAATACTATACCTGTAGTGCGGGCGATTCCGCCCGCCATTGAACTCAATGGAATTTTGACTATACGCAGTTTTCGCTTTACGTGCTAACCGTGGAACGGAACCTCCGCGTAAGACGAGACAGACCAGTGTATCAGTTAATGTACATGTCCTTAAGATTTTTTTCAAACCAATGTTTAAAAAAAAAAGAATTAAATAAAAAACAAATACTAAAACTGACATGCAAATGAAAAAAATCATAAATACTACACTTAAACAGGCTGTGAGAAGACACAAGAGCACATTAATAATTAATTTTTTTTATCTCCCTACCTATTTTTGCAGGTGTGTGAAGGAGCTTTCATTATTGTCATTTCCACATAAGCCCAGATCCTGCAGTTGACTCTGTGTGGGTGGGACTCTATTGAAGTCAATGAGGCTCCACACTGGGGATGGGTTCTACCTGTGAGAAGTCAGTTGCATGATCAGGGCCCTAGTGCGACGCCTCAGGGTGCATTCCGGAGCCTGCTTACCAAGATAATGTAAGTCCTGTTTTTCCCCCCCAGATTTGTTTTCTTTTATATGCCAAAGGGTATGAAATAAGAGTACTAAAATGTTAAAATATTTTACTTAGAGTAGTTTTAACATTGTGCTAAAAAAAGTTGTGACTTTGTGGTTAATTTAATTTATACACACCTTTCTAATTATGTTTTCTTGGCAGTACTTTAGGCAAATTATATATTACTTTTGTCAAAACATGTCCTTCTTAATGGCACTAAGATTTTGTGGATATTGAGTCACAAGATCAGAAATTTTTACTCTAAGTACACTGAAATTGTTGAATTTTCCAGTAGTTACTGATATGTCAATATTAAAAAAGGACTATGGGTAAAAATGTGAATTGGGAAATTTGAGTTATGTATCCAAGAAATCCTCATTTAGCTTAGTGTTAGAAAACATATACAGCACATCTACCAGGGGTCTCATTATTCTCTGGATAATTTATCATCTAAATGTGGGATACAGTAGTATTGCTTCTAGATATGGAAATGTGAATTTGTTTCTCTTTTCACAAATATTACATCTATTTCTCCTTCTAGACACACACTCTCTATCTCTCTTAATCTTTCTGAAATTTAGAGAAAATTCTGTAAAAACTGATTACACTAGTATTTGTGTAGCTACGGTATCAACATTTACTAATGTAATTATTTTCTGTTGGTTTGCATACATGAATGTTAATAAATGTGCACTTGCAGTATGTATCTTTGTGAAAGTTGGTTTAAGTAAACTAAACTAATCTGGAATTCTGATTGACTTCCATCAGATATGCTGATTAAACTGTAAACTCCTTGGAGCAGGAATTGTATCTTTTATTGTGTCCATCACACTCTTAATGCTTAAATAATAATAATACTTACAATGTCATATGCCACTGTGTTCACATAGAGTGATTATAAATACCTTTACCTGGATTGCGGAGGAAGTGCTCTCCCTGCAATTGTGGGTACAGTCACTACCAAGACTCCTGCTTTTATGTTTAAATGAGCAGAAACTCACTGTGGGCGTTCTCCCTGTGCAACTGTGGTGATATTGTAACATTGCACATCTATGCTGATATTCTTTATTTCCCTTCTGCTATCAGACAGCCAGCAGAATGTTTTGAAAGAGGTCCCATTCAATCAGCAAAGGGATAGAAAGTGACAGAGTATGGGAATCAGAAGTGTAATGGAGTATACTGGCCCTTTAAGTTTAGAGGAAGGCCAGAAAATCCTATTCCAGAAACACTGGAATAAACAAAGTCTCAGGAAATGGCAGAAGCTGGAAGAGAGGAAGTGGTTCTGGGGAATTAGTAGTTGGATGGGGATGAGAAACCCAGGACACTGTCCCTTTAAGGGCCCAGGAGCAGGAGCTCTGTTGTGTAGGATGGGGCAGGGTCCCCTCTTTCCCAGCCAATCACGAGAAGCTCTCTGAAGGAGAGCAGTATATGTGCTGTCTTCTCCGTAGGAACTGGGGAAATGCTGACAGGATAAGAAAGTCAAATCCAGAAGGCTGAGCTTCCACTAGAGTGGGCCAGGAGTGGCAGCTTTGTGAAGAGCAGACTGGGGAAGGAGAAGAGCTCCATGTGTGGTAGAAGAGCCTGAGCTAAGTGTGAACCTTTGGGTTGTGGTAATGGATTTTATTTTGAGGACCTTGAGGACTGTTTTGAACTGTCTCTATTATTTAACCAACCCCAGATAGGAAGGGGGTGTTAGCTGTGAGAAAGACTGTGTGGAAGTCTTAAGGGGCCATGAAGAGGGAAACCAGAAGCAGGCCATGGCAGAGCCTTTGCTGGCCACAAGGGGGCGATCAGGAGTTGGCTGCCCTTGTACAAGAAGGTTCTGTATTATTTGTGAATGATGGCAAAGAAGGGGGGGAAGGTCTAAAGAAAGTGTATGTGAAAGCAAGACGAGTTCTCCCCCTGCAAAGAACAGAGAAGCAGGGAATAGGTATGTGACAGGAGCAGTAATGGGGAAGTGAAAGTGAGTTGAAGAAAGGGAGCCAGAGAAAAAGGAAGAAATCAAGAGAACCAGAAGAAAGTACACCTCTACTCCGATATAACGCTGTCCTTGGGAGCCAAAAAATCTTACCGCGTTATAGGTGAAACCGCATTATATCGAACTTGCTTTGATCCGCCGGAGTGCGCAGCTCCGCCCCCCCTCCGGAGCACTGCTTTACTGCGTTATATCCGAATTCGTGTTATATCGGGTCGCGTTATAGATATATATATATATATATATATATAGATAGATAGATAGATATAGATATATAGATATATAGATATATATATATATTGGGGTAGAGGTGTAAAAGTAGAAATACTGGTAAAAGAAAGAAAAACAGATGGTACAATCTACCAGAAAGGATAAATTATCTCCTAGTTACTAGTAGTGGGCACTACCTTACAGTGCCACCATAGTCACATGTTGCAGTTGGGCACTGATGTGCTGTACCATTGGGTGCTCCTTAAGGTGGCAGACACAGTTGTTACTAGCAGGATGCACAAAGATACACACTCCACACCACTTTGGGCAGTTCTGTGTTAGATGCACAAAGGATAGTCATATACAGAGTTTGGAAAATCAACTTGCCCTGGGCAAATGGCAGGCTTACCTGAGCAAGTGAGGGCATCTACACCACTAATGTCTACAGAATCAAAATTTTCATTTAAAAATAAATTAAGTTTATAGCCCTTATTGTTACAAAGATAACCTTTCCAACATGAACCAAATGTGAACTGTAGTGTCACTTTCCTGAGTCTGCAGACAGTTTTAGTGCCTCTGCTTCTGTTTGTAGATTTGTCAAACAGCAGTAGGATTAGTGAAAGTCTAATCAGTTTCACATTCCTATTCAGAAACCTGTAGGCAATGGTGAAACTGCCAGAAATGTCAGTTTGCTGCTGCTGCTGTCTTGGAACATTGTGAGCAGCAGCAGAAGCAGACACTGAAGATATTTACAGGGGAAGAGGACCTGAAAATGGAAGCTGGGAATGGGGATCTCTTCCCTCAACCTTTCACAGCTACCAGTTGACTTGGGGAGGGATAGAGTAGTGGAGACCTAAATACCCTGGTAGCAGCCAGAATGTTCTAGCGGGTGAGAGAGGAGATAGAATGTTTTTTATCCTTTTTAGCAGTTATGTGGGGGCGGACCTTCAAATTTGTAAGATGCCTACTAACTAGCTACTAGTATAAAAGATAAAGAGTCTCCAAACATAGTCCAGGAACAGCATTCTAGTAGAAATCTCAGTACCCTCGTTTTTCCTAGCAGCTGATGGCAGAGGAGCTGTCATTCTTACCAGGACATTGTCCCTAAACTTCAGGGGTGGAGTCCCAACACTTTTATCTTTCATATCTACCTCTTGACTAGTAGGTTTAGTTTTCTGATTGTCAGGTGTCTGGTAAGTTTTTCTAGCCCTGACCACCAAGGAGTCAAGAGATAAAACATCTCAGCTCCACTTGCTGAAAACATTTATCAGGCTTGTGAATGTATATTAGAGTTCATGTTGCCACACAATAGATTTTAAATAAATGATATATTTAAAAAAAAATTAATGTTGTCATTATTAACATACACGAATTGTCTATACAAGTACTAACCGATCTTAATAATAACCTGCACCTGTTCCCTTTCAAAGACCAATTTGTGTTTGGTCAACCTCTTATCATTATCTGTATATTTATTTTGTTCAGATTCCACAAATAGTAAGCATGCATTAAAAACTATTTGATGCTGATGTAAGGCGGTCTGTAATTTTTTCTGTGGGAAGGATTTCCCATACTTTATTTCTACATGTCATTAATGTTGGGAAATCTTCCTTTACCAAAACAAGGTATCACACATCTATGTGTTCGTAGTAATTTGAGTTATTCATGTTATCAAATATATTAAGGAATGATTACTATATTATGGATGTTGTTATAAGTGATATTAATTGTTGTTTATCTTTACAAAAATCTGTTTTCTTGGAATCTTAGATTAGAGTCTAGCACATTATATGGAGTTTAAACAAATTCCTGAAAACAAAGTTTGATAAAATGTAAACAATGGCAATTTTAAAGAAGGTTAAAAAAATTTGGGAAGTTAGCACATTCCCTTTCTCTCTAAACATTCTTGTTTTATATTTCTTATTTGTGTATTTTTATGCACATAAGGAGAAAATGAACATTTGTACATGTTTTCATATTGAAAAATATTGTTTTTGTGTTGAAAAATCTGTTATCTGCTCTTTTGCAGTTTTCCAAGCTGTGCACTTCGTATTTTCTTCAGCTTTTTCAATATAACTTTTTTCATTTTCTCTCTTACAGTGATAGGTTTCCTACCTCTATTCTTTAGCAACAGAAAGCCATGTGGTTTTTTTGTCATTTCCATATTCCTCCTACATGCTAACCTTTCCTATTTAGGATCTAATTCAGCAAAACATTTAAGAATGTGCTTAATTTTAAGCACATGCTTAAGTCCCATTGATGTCAAAGTTGAGCATGTATGTTCAGCATGTTATGTCCTTTCCTGAAATTGAACCTTAATAGGGTTAATCCTTTATTTATTTATTTTTAGTAAATATTTATCATTTTTCCATTCTTCCATCAAAAAAATCTTCTAGTCCAGCATATTTCCTGGAGCTAAAAGGTGTATCCTCATTTTTCTCTTCATATAGCTATATTTATATATGTCAGATGTTGGCAGATAGGCATTTAGCAACTCAAAACTTTTGGGTTATTTTTTTTCAAACATGCTTTTCTTGAAAATAAGATATTATTTTGTTTCTTACGTTAGAGCTGAGCTCTTCTTGCCTAGGATGACATTATTTTTTCTCATTTCCTCTCTTTACATATTATACAGCATACCTTAAAGTATGTGATAATTTGTTTTCTTTGTGATAAAGTATGTTGTACTTTGTGATCTGGTTAAATAGACGAAGAGTATCTTTTTTAGGCTCCCATCCTTTAGAGAATCCACACAAGTAGAATAATCATCTTACATGGATCTCTTTGTAGGATTGGGGGCTTATGTTATATATCAGTTTATCTTTTTTCTTTTTACTTTATGTTTGTAAACTTATATGGTTGACTAAAGTCAGATACCCAATTACATGACTTCTTTATAATTTCAATTAAATGGTTAATTGATATGTGTCCTTTAAGACCTGCCATTACAATAAATAACACTGAAAGAACACAAGTAATAATAAAACACAGCAGTACATTTTCCATTTTCTGCTCACAGTCTGTAAACTTTTGTGGGCAACTGTTTCTGCCCTTCCTTTGCTGGAATAACTTAAAGCTGTAAGTTGTATATTCAGCATTAGTCTCTAAAAATTGAATCTACTGTTATTGCTTGTCAGATGTCATGTTAACCTTAAATACTCTAGAGGCTCATGCGTACTGAACAGCATCGAGTTAGAATGCTTGATCAAGGATACTGTATACTACACTCAGTGAGCCTAAATAGTATAATACATTCATAAATTCAATAAATTATATAATTATGTTGGTATTGCGCCAAACATTAGTATTATCCATAAAATGACAGTTACTGTGTCATTTTTTAAAAAGATCTTTTAAAGGTGGATTTTGCGATCATAAAGGCCAGTAAGTGAGACTTCCCATCACTTGAAACAGGTTGTTTTTATTGTCTCTGATTTGTTAGAGAAAAGGGTATACCATATAATTATATTCAAGTTTTTGTCTTAACTCTTAGCTATTTTTATTTAATATAAAAAGAGTTGTTATTATGTAATGAGCTGCTTATAAAGTATTTAAAGACATAAATCATTCAGGATTGACTACTTGTGGCTTCAAAAAGTGGCTGATGAAGGACAGAAGTGGGCTTGTATTTCTTGTACAAATATTCTGTTATAAAAGTAAAGTATCAGAGATGTTAATATAGGGTCAGTCCAGCAAAGATCACTGTATATTTTGTTCTGTGGGCAGATCCTTTTATAGGATTGGGATTCCATCCTACTTTCTAAGGTTATTATAGTGTAAAGCCTTGTTCACATTTCCATTACCGAGTCTTATTTTCAAAGCTTTAAAATTTTGTAATATGAATTTGTCCAGGAATAAGAGAATATTAACATTAAAATAATAATTCAGTGGTCTTTGAGTAACGTGTAAAAAAAAAAGAGGACTCTGTAAAGATGCTTCCTTTTCACAACAAAATACAGTATGAAAAATCCCAGGTCTGATCACAAATCCTAGCTGGACTATACATAACCAAATATAACTGTAGAAGGATATAATTAGAGTTAACTTACCTTTCAATACTGGAAAACGAACGGTGTGCAAATTTCATCCACAAACTGTAAAAAAAAAAAAAAAGGGGGGGGGGGAGAATAAAACATTAAGATAGCAAAAATAACTTAATCTGTGACCCTTCTAGTTTATATGCTTGGTTCAATTACAAACAGTATGTTATTTTAAATGGATTTGATTATAAGTAACAAATTAAATATTCAGGGTAAACTACATACTCTTTTTAATTGATGCAACAAACAGATCTTTCTGTGGAAACTGCAAATAGAAGAATGTTCTTTTTCCTTATAAGCTAAAGTGCTTAAACTTGCTTATTTTTAAACCTAGAAATACAGGCCCAGATTCTTCTCTTCTGTTTCATCCACTGCACTGTTCAGGAATCTGGTTCTATCTGGTCAACTCAGAATTTTTCTGGTGTAGCCCAGGAGTCCCCAGGTGATGTAAAATGGAGTATTTAATTCCTGTGCTAACTACCCCCAACGCACACTGACATAGGGATGCAAATGGGTGGGATAGAGCACACCATCATTATGGCAGTTCATAGATTCATAGATTCATAGACTCTAGGACTGGAAGGGACCTCGAGAGGTCATCGAGTCCAGTCCCCTGCCCGCATGGCAGGACCAAATACTGTCTAGACCATCCCTGATAGACATTTATCTAACCTACTCTTAAATATCTCCAGAGATGGAGATTCCACAACCTCCCTAGGCAGTTTATTCCAATGCTTAACTACCCTGACAGTTAGAAACTTTTTCCTAATGTCCAACCTAAACCTCCCTTGCTGCAGTTTAAGCCCATTGCTTCTTGTTCTATCCTTAGAGGCTAAGATGAACAAGTTTTCTCCCACTTCCTTATGACACCCTTTTAGATACCTGAAAACTGCTATCATGTCCCCTCTCAGTCTTCTCTTTTCCAAACTAAACAAACCCAATTCTTTCAGCCTTCCTTCATAGGTCATGTTCTCTAGACCTTTAATAATTCTTGTTGCTCTTCTCTGGACCCTCTCCAATTTCTCCACATCTTT
Source organism: Terrapene triunguis (assembly GCF_002925995.2). NCBI lineage: Eukaryota > Metazoa > Chordata > Testudines > Emydidae > Terrapene > Terrapene triunguis. Next base: position 3,879,370 of record NW_020664493.1, on the reverse strand, counting down.
TTTGAAATGCGGTGCCCAGAACTGGACACAATACTCCAGCTGAGGCCTAACCAGCGCAGAGTAGAGCGGAAGAATGACTTCTCGTGTCTTGCTCACAACACACCTGTTAATGCATCCCAGAATTACGTTTGCTTTTTTTGCAACAGCATCACACTGTTGACTCATATTTAGCTTGTGGTCCACTATAACCCCTAGATCCCTTTCTGCCATACTCCTTCCTAGACAGTCTCTTCCCATTCTGTATGTGTGAAACTGATTGTTCCTTCCTAAGTGGAGCACTTTGCATTTGTCTTTATTAAACTTCATCCTGTTTACCTCAGACCATTTCTCCAATTTGTCCAGATCATTTTGAATTTTGACCGTATCCTCCAAAGCAGTTGCAATCCCTCCCAGTTTGGTATCATCTGCAAACTTAATAAGCGTACTTTCTATGCCAATATCTAAGTCGTTGATGAAGATATTGAACAGAGCCGGTCCCAAAACAGACCCCTGCAGAACCCCACTCGTTATACCTTTCCAGCAGGATCGGGAACCATTAATAACTACTCTCTGAGTACGGTTATCCAGCCAGTTATGCACCCACCTTATAGTAGCCCCATCTAAATTGTATTTGCCTAGTTTATCGATAAGAATATCATGCGAGACCGTATCAAATGCCTTACTAAAGTCTAGGTATACCACATCCACAGCTTCTCCCTTGTCCACAAGACTCGTTATCCTATCAAAGAAAGCTGTCAGATTAGTTTGACATGATTTGTTCTTTATAAATCCATGCTGGCTATTCCCTATCACCTTACCACCTTCCAAGTGTTTGCAGATGATTTCCTTAATTACTTGCTCCATTATCTTCCCTGGCACGGAAGTTAAACTAACTGGTCTGTAGTTTCCCAGGTTGTTTTTATTACCCTTTTTATAGCTGGGCACTATATTTGCCCTTTTCCAGTCTTCTGGAATCTCTCCTGTCTCCCATGATTTTCCAAAGATAATAGCTAGAGGCTCAGATACCTCCTCTGTTAGCTCCTTGAGTATTCTAGGATGCATTTCATCAGGCCCTGGTGACTTGCAGGCATCTAACTTTTCTAAGAGATGTTTAACTTGTTCTTTTTTTATTTTCTCTTCTAAATCTATCCCCTTCCCATTAGCATTCACTATGTTAGGCATTCCTTCAGACTTCCCGGTGAAGACCGAAACAAAGAAGTCATTAAGCATCTCTGCCATTTCCAAGTTTCCTGTTACTGTTTCTCCCTCCTCACTGAGCAGTGGGCCTGCCCTGTCTTTGGTCTTCCTCTTGCTTTTAATGTATTGATAAAAAGTCTTCTTGTTTCCCTTTATTCCCGTAGCTAGTTTGAGCTCATTTTGTGCCTCTGCCATTCTAATCTTGCCCCTGCATTCCTGTGCTGTTTGCCTATATTCATCCTTTGTAATTTGTCCTAGTTTCCATTTTTATATGACTCCTTTTTATTTTTTAGATCATGCAAGATCTCGTGGTTAAGCCAAGGTGGTCTTTTGCCACATTTTCTATTTTTCCTACCCAGCGGAATAGCTTGCTTTTGGGCCCTTAATAGTGTCCCTTTGAAAAACTGCCAACTCTCCTCAGTTGTTTTTCCCCTCAGTCTTGATTCCCATGGGACCTTACCTATCAGCTCTCTGAGCTTACCAAAATCCGCCTTCCTGAAATCCATTGTCTCTATTTTGCTGTACTCCCTTCTACCCTTCCTTAGAATTGTGAACTCTATGATTTCATGATCACTTTCACCCAAGCTACCTTCCACTTGCAAATTCTCAACGAGTTCCTCCCTATTTGTTAAAATCAAATCTAGAACAGCTTCCCCCCTAGTAGCTTTTTCAACCTTCTGAAATAAAAAGTTGTCTGCAATGCAGTCCAAGAACTTATTGGATAGTCTGTGCCCTGCTGTGTTATTTTCCCAACATATATATGGATAGTTGAAGTCCCCCATCACCACCAGATCTTGGGCTTTGGATGATTTTGTTAGTTGTTTAAAAAAAGCCTCCTCCACCTCCTCCACCTGGCTAGGTGGCCTGTAGTAGACCCCTAGCATGACATCACCCTTGCTTTTTACCCCTTTTAGCCTAACCCAGAGACTTTGAACACTTCCGTCTCCTATGTCCATCTCCACCTCAGTCCAAGTGTGTACATTTTTAATATACAAGGCAACACCTCCTCCCTTTTTCCCCTGTCTATCCTTCCTAAGCAAGCTGTACCCATCCACACCAACATTCCAATCATGTATATTATCCCACCAAGTTTTGGTGATGCCAACAATGTCATAGTTGTACTTATTTATTAGCACTTCCAGTTCTTCCTGCTTATTACCCATACTTCTCGCATTTGTATATAGGCATCTAAGATCCTGATTTGATCTTGCCTTGATCCAGTTTTGCCCTGACCCTCCTTTCTCTCTGCCATTATAGCCCACGCTCCCTCCTATTTCTGACCCATCTCCCAGGTCTCCATGTTCTCCACTTACCTGTGGGCTTTGCTCACCTATGCCCGTCGAACCTAGTTTAAAGCCCTCCTCACTAGGTTAGCCAGTCTGTGTTCACAATTGGCTTATTGTTTTATCAAGACCATAGCCAGTTGGCGTAAGGTAGAGCAATCCCTAAGCTGTTAATATATGCTGAAGGGGCAGAGCTGGTGCAGATGCACCATAAGAACCAAGAAGGTGTAATTTGCTGTTTGACAGTCCACTTCCCCAGCACTGAGCAGATTCAGTGGACAGGAGAATCTGGGCAGCAATCCGTAAAGATACACAGTCAAAGCTGGTAGTCCTAAAAATTGACTTGACCATTCTCCTTGTGTTATATTGAAGGACTTGACCCTAGGAATACAGTTACGTATGTTTTCCCCATCTAATAGTTCATATCATATGAGAAATGAAACCAAAGCAGACGTGACTTACAGTGATTCTCATTAGACAGAGTTTGCATATGATTTCTTATAAATAGTGCATGTTGTTTTACTCTTCTTGTCGCATTAGAAAGTTGCACACTTGCTCTTTTTTTCTCCTGTTTTTATAAGGCTATAATTCTTAAGGTTATATAAAGTCTTCAGTGTAAAACCATTGTCCAGGTAGTCCAATATTTAGGTTTTAAATATATCTTTTAAAATACATTGGAACTGACAGGATTGTCCTGTTTTAATTTGATATGTAAACCAGGCTGATTGCACATACTTTTGTCTCACTCAGTAAGGACCATTGTGTATGTATGACACACTGGTCTGCCTTCAGGGGTGGGGTAGAGTTCTTCTGTCGACCTTGAGGTGTGTACATTGCGGCTTAGGTCGTCTTAATTAACTTTTCACATCCTTGAGTAATGTAGCTAGGTTGACCTAAGTTTTAGGTGTAGACCAGGCCTCTCAGGGATTGTGCCTCAGGAGGCATAGTGCCTCCCTGATTTCCTTGGCTGACTATGGTAGCTCTGACAGCGCCATAGAGTGCCAGCCAGTGCTAGATGGTGGGACTATTGCCTTGCTTCCTTCCCATCCCCCTTTGGGTGATTTGCACTGCAAAGGTTGCTAGTATCTTCAACCCCCTTTACTCCAAGTGCAGTGTCTGCTTTTGTGTCTGGCCCTTGTGGAGGAGTTGCAAGGATGGAGAGAGGAGCTTCCTTGCACTTTTGCCCTCCACCCCCTGAACCTATACTGGGGATATACCCAATCTGGCCCTTTTAAAACTCCAGGGGGAAAAAATCCCTGAGTTTCATTGTACACCTCTACCCCGATATAACGCTGTCCTCGGGAGCCAAAAAATCTTACTGCATTATAGGTGAAACCGCCTTATATCGAACTTTCTTTGATCCACCGGAACGCGCAGCCCCGCCCCCCCAGAGCGCTGCTTTACCGCGTTATATCAGAATTTGTGTTGTATCGGGTTGCGTTATATCGGGGTAGAGGTGTATTTAATTTACAAGTGTCCAACAACATTTAATTCAAAGATTCTTAGAGAGCATATTTATTTGTGTATTTTTCTACAATATTTTTTATCTATTGTATATCATAAGAATTCATGAAGTCTTGGTGTACGGCTCTGTAACAGGGTCCACGTCCCCCCCCTCTTCCTAGGGCCCGCTTGCTGCCCCCAATCAGGCTCAGAGAGACTTCAGGGTTGTGCAACACCCATGTCTTCATTTACTTAACTTCATCCTACCACCAGTGTCCATCTATGTACAAGTTTTACAGGATTACTCTCCTCCTTTCCAGGCAGAGCCAGCCTTCTGCTAGGAGACCTCCAGTTCCCTCCCTGGCTGCCCCCCTGGCTTCTGGCTCCCTCCCAGCCTTTATAGCCCTTGGCTTGTCAGGCCAGCAGGTGTTGCCAATCCTCAGGCCAGCATCAGGCCTTTTCCATCAGCCCCAATCTGCTTCCCCTGATTGGAGCTGACTGGGCAGGGGCTAATTAGGTGCTTTAAAAAAAGGAGAGCATATTTTCATATATTTATACTTTCCAAGGCCAGAAGGGACTATTGTGATCATCTAATCTGATTTCTGTTTAACACAGGCCATAGAACTTCCCCAAAATAATTCATAGAACATGTCTTTTAGAAAAACTTCTAATCTTGATGAAAAAATTGCCAGTGATGGAGAATCTGCCACAACCCTTGGTAAATTGTTTCAATGATTAATTACCCTCACTGTTAAAAAAATTATGCTTTATTTCCAGTCTGAGTTTGTCTAGCTTCAACTTTCAGCCATTGGATCATATTATACCTTTCTCTAATAAACTTGAAGAGCCCATTATCAAATATTTGTTCCCCTTGTAGGCTCTTACAGATTGTAATGAGATCACCCCTTAATCGTCTTTGATTAAGCTAAATAAATTGAGCTCCTTGAGTCTATTGCTATAAGGCATGTTTTCTAATTTTTTAATCATTCTTGTGCTTCTTCTCTGAACCCTCTCCAGTTTATCAACATCCGTCTTGAATTGTGGACACCAGAACTAGACACACTATTCCAGCAGTGTTCTCATCAGTGCCAAATACAGAGGTAAAATAAACTCTCTTTTAATGTTACAGAATACAGAAACCCAACAATACAAGCTTAGGTTTGTCTTGCTGTAAATATATTTAATATTATGCAACAAATAATTCATCATTTCAGACTTACTGATTTCTTACTATTTAGTGCCTTTCCGCTGACTAGGATAAACTTGTTTTGGCTCACTGAACACTCCTGTGCACTTCAGCATAGTAAACACAAGTAATGTACAATAATACAAACAGCATAGAATTAGATGCAAATAAGTGCAGTACATTTTCTCTGCTCAGAATAAGATAGTTAGAAATATGCTATTTCTCAAATTATTTTGTTTTAAGTCAAACATTGTGATGTTGATCAGCAAATACCTACTGAACTGCAAGTAATTCATTACATTTAGATTAAAAATTGCTCAGTTAGTGATATGACCTTGTGAGGCTTACTTTTCCATAGTACAGCTATGGAAGCATCACGACAGAACAATTACCCCTTCACTTTCATTTTGTGGAATACCCAATGTATTCATTCACTGCCTTATTATTGAGAATAAATGTAGATAATTAAAAACTTGCAATTTAGAAGAGAAATTATTCTAACACACTCAAGGGATAATAACTAGTTTAACTTACTTTTTCTTAAGCTCTATGTTTATTCCTCCCTCAGGCATCCAGGACAGGCTCTTCCTCCTTTTTTTTTTTTTGCCTCAGGAGAAAACATCTATACAACCACCAAAATATATATACCAAGATCAACATTTAGTTGAAGGATTAAAATGCAATTTAGTATACTCAAATACTAGTGGCACACATGCATGCTGAGTTTGTGCTTAAAACTCAAAGACTTTATATACTCAAAAATATCCACTCGTGCAATATCTCATTTATTTAAATTAAACATTTTAATTTCACTTTTAAAAATAAAATATGTCAGCAGTCTGCTAGTCCTAATTTGAGATGATCAGGCTCAAAAACCTTTTAGAAAATGTGACTTTGAGTTTTGTGAAACATAAGTGTCTTAGAAACAAATTTTAGGGTTTTTTTTACTACAGTTTTAGCACTCCAAAACAGCCACATAGATTTTCTTATTTTTTTTCCACAGAAAATTAAATTCTAGGCTAATGTCTTGTTCAAATTTCAGCCTAAGGGAAATATTCACAACAAAGTTAAAAGAATATTTTAAAAGTAGTGGGGAAGGGAGTATTGAGGTGTGGGAGGTTGTATTGTAGAAAGAATAAAACGGTCTTAATTATAATGGCACAAACACAACCACTAAAATCATGAAACCTCTGTTCTGAAACAGCATTTAGTGTGATATTAGGTTTTGGAATATAGCTCTCATTCCTGTACTCAAGAATTACTGTCTGTAGTTTATTTGTTAGCATTTTCCTTGCAGTGATTGTTAGGTGCCCTGGCATATTTGCCACTGTCTCTATTTTCTATTTATTTTCTGTGTTTCACCTCTGTTCTTTTCTAAAAAAATTTCATCATCTTGTTTTTCTGCTTTCCCCTTTTCTCTGAGCTTTAGCTACCCTCTTCCTTGAAGCCTCTCTTTAGCATACTTGATTACTTGGAGGGTTACATGTCTGCCTCTCCTCCCAGGTTGAGAGGCATAATTTCTGATTTGCAAGGTGGAAGATCTTTTTCTTTGATGTTGATATCAGTATTTTCTGTGAGAACTACTCTTTTGAAGAGATAGAGCAGACTGTGATACTCTAATGAATTTTATGTCCATTGAATCACTAAGAGACTGGGGGACATGGATCAGCATTCACATTACACTCCTGGTCAGTACCCCGTGCAAGCCGGGGAAGCTAATGATCCAGCCAGCCCACCAAATTTGGTGATGAATCCTGGTCACATGCCACCAGAGGCACATTGCGCATATGCTAAGAAGATTAAGAGACTTCATTCTTCTGCACAGAAGTATAATGCATTGCTTGCCTAACCAGCTTGTAATTCAGAAGCTTTTATAGAATTATAAAACCTAATGTGAAGAGAATACAAAATCCATGAAAAATGTCATAGTGCTTTAGATGTAACAAAATATGTGATATAGCATTAGTCTTCATTCTGGAAATGATAGTAAAAGAACTTTTTGATCAGATTTTCTGAAGTGGATATTTTATATCTTGTTACCCAACCCCAACGTTCTTTAGACAATTTGAATTATTTGGTGGTGAGCTATCACAGTGACAGGTATCTTAAAAATCTAAGAAAGAATTTGCACAAGTAAAGTACAGAACTTTTCTGTTATACATACACATTTTGGATATGAAAAATGTTGCCATTAAGAGTGGCCTTCTCATGTCTAAAGTAACAGAATGTAATATTGACTTCTTAGAAAATTGGAGGTATGGCTGAGAATTTCATTTATGCTGGCTGCAAATTATTAACACTGTAATAATAGCAGGCCAGCATGTGGTACTGGTACCCATTAAAAAAGCAGTTGCTTTGACACTCTGACTGACTGACTAAGAAAATAGCATTACTCTTGAGAAATGGGAAGCAGCGGAGCCTTAGAATATCTCTTTAAATCAGTGACTAGTGTGGCAATTTCTTGTAATTTTTGGTTAAAATTAGTCACAGTTGATCCATTCCACCATGGTTAACAACACATATGGAAATTATCTAAAGGGAGAGCAATATAGGGTTGAAAGACTGCATCTTTTGTTAGGACTATATGGACAATATCCTCAACAAGTGTAAATTGACACAATTCCAGTGAAGTCACCAGCTAAAGATTTGGCCCTATTTTTTTTCTTATTTATACAGGACAAGATTCTATCACGCATACTGATGCTGAGTAGTGCCTTACTTGATGAGTAGTCCCATTGACATTTCAGTGGAATTACTCACTAAGATACTAGTCAGTATGAATAGGGTATCAGAATCTCTCCTCTAATTTTTACAGAATAGTAAGCAAGTAGAGAAAAATAATTAAATGAATTAATGTATGTAAAGAAGCCTTGATTTAAAAGCAGTATAATACCACTGAGTAATGAACATATTTAAAATATAATTTATGATTTTGACCAATAATAAAAACTCTTTAATCTCAAAAATTAAAAAAGCATTTGCAGATTAAAAATAATGTGCATTTTACATTTACTTAAGTACAACTGTCTTATCTGACTTCGTTTGACCACTTTATTGTGAATGGTTATATTTGCAATCAAAATAATTAAATAGAGAGTCTGAATGTCTATCTCCATTAATGAAGAGGAAGAGAAGAGGGGGTGGGGAGTATAGCTGGAAAATATTTAACAAACCAGGAATGATTCATCATCAACTGATGGATGAATGTAAACATGGGGGGAAATTTGCAAAAGAAAAAATTAAGTTAAATGAATATTACATAGGTACATTGAGATGACTGTGAGAATACACTGTCCCTAAAAGCTGGAACAACCTATGGGAAATAATCAAGAAACAATAGAGGTTTCTGTTCATAAACAGTTTTGTTTTAGGGCCTGATCCTGAGAAATGCTGAGCAGCCCCAATTCCCATTGGATGATCTTTGATTGCATTACAGACATGGTTGGACAAGACATTACTACAATATAATTATAAAAGGATACATTTCTAGATAAGGAAGCTCAGCTGAGGGCAAAGTAATTTGTAAAAACAAATATACACAAGTACTGAAATTCACATAGGTGGCATATAAAGAAATAACACTTTCACAGGTTAAAATGAAGGATGCATAAATCATGAGGGATTTAGTATGTAGGCATGTAATATGCTACTTAATCTGAGATTAGGAAAAAAGTATTACTTACGGATCTGATACTAAGTGTGTGAAAAATAATTAAAAGAGGTATTTTAATTACATACAAGAAACTTAACAAGTTTTTTCCAGTAGGATACAAGAGGATAGTCTCTTATGGTATTTCAATAACTGAAAGAAGCAATGAGGCCCAATGAAATCCTGGGTCTGATACTGACTAACAAAGAGAAAATGGTAACAGCTCTGAAAAAAAGGAGGGAATTTTGGAGGTTATGATCAAAAGCTTACAATATTTCTGGTGCAAGTGATGAGATACAGAAATGGGTAACCATATTAGGAAATGAGGTAGAAGGAAGATGGGAGAGTTTAAAAAAAAAGTGGAAACCATGGTTTTACAATAACACTGCAACAAAATATGAAGATTTTTTTTAAGACATGGCTGAAAGGATGGTTGGCGAAAGAAGTGAAATTAGTTAAATAAAAAAAATTATGAGAAATGGAAAAGAACAGAGATTGAAATTATTACATTTAATCTTACCATCATATAAATGCAGATATAAAATAAAGAGGGAAAAAACCAAAAAGCCAAAACCAAGAACAAAATGATGCTGGCTCGGGAAGCCCAGTGATATAAGAAAAGTTTTTTAAAAAATATATTCAAAATATAGACATATTTTTAAAAAGGAACTGCTAGAAAACAGAAAGAAGCAAGTAAGAGTTCCACAGATAACCCAGAATTTTAGTTTTTCCTTTGTTTGCAGTAGGGTATACTGACTAAAAGAAAATCTGAGCTTTTTGTCCAGGAAATTGGGAATTTATTAGAGAATATAGCTGGAGAGGCCATAAACAAAAGGGTAATCAGAGAAAAATATAGAAAAGCATCTGAAAAATTAAGGTCCAGATTCCCTGATCCTGTTCTAACCATTTTGCGCCATGCATGCACCACAAAGTGGCCAGAATCTGACTAACTAGCCAGTTGAGAATTCTCCTGCTACAGAGCAGTTGCCCCCACAGCCCTGCATAAGGGGTATGTTCAGGACATGACACAGTGTTCCTGCATTCCAGCAGTTTTCAGCTGCATATGGTTCCTTAGGGACCATAGCCAACTGGCATAAATTAAAGCAGTCCATAGGCCGCACATGGCATATTTGACCATGGTCTGATATTAAAGTGCTAGTGGCAAAACATCAATATAAAAAATGACCTCATCCTGCATACTACTACTATAGTTTTTCCATAAATTTTAAAACAGGGACAAGCAATAATATGTTCCTGTGTTACTAATAAAACCTGTGTAACCATTTTACAGAGTTCCAATGGGTGGTGAGATTGCTACCACGTTCCAGGTAATAGATTGGCCTAGCAAGGTCACTGGTTGTCTTCACTGGCCCTTTTCTTTCCCCAGGTTATAGAAAGTGCTGTTTAGGATATGTGGTAAGAGGGGATCTATTATAATTACATTAACAGCCTAATATAAGATCTGAGATTAACTGATTAAACTTGAAGATAGCAAAATCAGATGGGTGACAAACATGCAGGAGGAAAGGAAATGTAAAATGACCTAAGGTTTTGGAGTGTATGCAATGGGATGAGGATCACTTTAAAAAATGTAGTCACGCATTTAGGGAGAGGAACTGAACAACATAAATACAAATCTATGGCCTGGTCCTGCAAAGTGCTTAGCTCCTGTTGGTGACTCCTGAAGACCTCAAGTCCCATTAACATCAGCACCTGGCAAAATCAACCCCTAGATAGCTATCTAGAGAGAAGCGAGGTCAAGAAAGATATTAGAGTAATAACACATAGCAAACTAAATATATCATAGTGTGTCTGAGGGGAGAAGCCATTCCTATACTATGTATAGGAAAACATAAAACTAGGGAGTCAATGAGTTGACGGTGTTACTGTACATCATTTTGATGCAACTGGAGCTAGAATAGTGCATATACCTTTGGTTCCAACAGTGAGTGATATACAGATAGTTTAAAAAAAAAGAGAAAATGCAACATCAAAAAAATGTTGAAATAGCGCCCCTGAAAAGTTGCTAAATCTATCTCATCTACAAAAGAGATGATTTAGGATGAACATGATTATTCTTCAAATTCAGGATAAATATATATAAATGAAGGGAAGAAATTATTCACAACTTTAGAATATTATAGATCAAGAAGTGGCCTGAAGTCAAGGAAGGAAAAGTCAAGGCCAGATATTAGGAGACAGTTCTCAATAATAAAAACAACTGCATAGTTGGAAGTGGTAAAGCCACCATCATAGCAGATATTCAAGAATAAGGAAGATAAGACATTAAGGAGAATATGAGGTAGGTGTGAGTAGTTCTGCAAAAATGCCAGGGCTCTGACTGGATGAGGTAAGTAGCCTTTTCTGGGCTGTATCTTGCCATCTACCATATGTGCAACTCAGTGGGGAACAAAACAGTACTACAGTATGGTGCTATGATGATCTGACTTTGATTAGTTCTGGCATCAGAAGATGTATGTCACTGCAAACAATAGCAATTATAAAATGCATCAGAAAATCTAGGATTATATCAGTGGTACAAGAAATTAGAATTTTATACATATAATTAAATTAAGAGAAAAAAGAAGTAAGCTTGTCAATGACTGTAATATTACTTATTTAGCCAAAGAGTATTAAAATAAATACATTTTATTTGGTGGGTATTTAAGTGGATATTCATGATAAAATTCTGATATTATGACCTCTCATAAACATAGATGCAGAAAATAAGACAGTTAACTAAAGAGTATGTACGTTTTTTGCTTCTCTCTCAGAATACTGGTCTGATTAATCTAAACCTGCTTGAAAATGTTTGTACTGTGTATTTCCTGTTTTCAGGAAAACCAGTCAGATTTAGAACTACAGGGAAAGAGATCCTGAAAAAATGGGAGGAGCTATGGAAGATCATGTAAATATGGTACTTAAAACTAGTTGCTAGTATAAGAAGCAGAACTTTGCATTAGAAAATCCTTCATCCTAGAAAACTCTAAAACTACATCCCCAGCAAATCAGATTGGTGAAGATTTCAGTTTGGAAATTGTATTTCTGCATCTTCTAACCATCTTCTAAGGAATATATCTTCTCTTGTATATAGGAATAAAGGAAAGTTAAACTGCTGGAGGCAGTAGGCAGCCATCAGTGGAAAAGTTTAATTTCAGGAAAAAACAGAACTATGTGCCTGATCCAGTGCTCACTGAAGTCTGTAGAAAGATTCCTGTTGACATAATAGGCATTGGATCAGGCCTTGTATAAGTTAATAAGAAAGACAGGTCTCTCTTGTTCAGGGCCGGCTCTAGGCACCAGCAAAACAAGCAGGTGCTTGGGGTGGCACATTTCTAGGGGCTGCATTCTGGCGCTGGCCATCATGGGTGCCAACTCTGGGGCATGGGGAAAAAATGCCCCCGCCGCCCCAGCTCGCCGCCCCAGCTCACCTTCGCTCCACCTCCGCCTGCTCCCCTGAGCACGCCGCCGCTGATCCGCTTCTCCCCCCTCCCTCCCAGGCTTGCCACGTGCGAAACTGCTGTTTCGCGCAGCAAGGCTGGGAGGGAGGGAGGGAGGAGAAGGCGAGCAGCGGGTGCTCGGGGGAGGCGGCGGTAGTGGAGCGGAGGTGAGCTGGAGCGGGGAGCGGTTCCTCTACTCCCCCTTACTTCCTGCGCCCCCCACCCTAGCTCACCTCTGCTCCGCCTGCTCCCCTGAAAGCGCCGCTGCTCCGCTTCTCCCCCCTCCCTCACCTGAGAGGGAGGGGGAGAAGCGGAGCAGCGACGCGCCCGGGGGAGCAGGTGGAGCGGAGGTGAGCTAGGGCGGGGCCCCGCAGGAAGTAATGGGGGGGGGAAATGCGGCACGCTGGGGGAGGAGGCGGGGCTGGGGATTTGGGGAAGGGGTTCGGAAGGGGTGGTGTTGGGGCCGGGGACAGGGGGCCACGAAAAAAAAGGGGGGGGCGGCCAAATTTTTTTTTGCTTGGGGCGGCAAAAATCCTAGCGCCGGCCCTGCTCTTGTTAACTAGTCTTCTGACAGTATAGCTTGTATTTTAAGAAACACAACAGAGTATGAAGGAGAAGATTGCACTGAGGTACCATGGGTTTGGGTGCTTTATAGATAAATAGATTAGATTAGCTAGAAGAACTACTAACTTTTAGGAATACATTATTAAACTAACCTATGCATAACCTGTATTTATGAATATTAAAAAGCAAAACCTAACTGCAGAAACCACATCTTATAAAACATTTCCATATGTGATTGTGGGTATGGCTTGCTGGTCTATGCAAATGAAGTATGGCAAAGAAGCAAAAAATCTAAGCTAGATGTGGTCATAAGCCCGTGCCCAGCAAGGTGGGTAAAATGCAGAGACTGGAGACTTAGGCAAGGTTCATGTGATTTATGTTTTAGTGGACTGAGCAATGGAGGCCTCAAATGACTTGACCAGATACTTAAGATAAATGAACGTCAAAGCCACATTTGCTTATGTTTATTTGAGGTTTTAAAATTTTTTGCAGTAAATAATTTGGAGATTCTTGAGAGAAACTATCTTTGGGTAAGAGAACATATAAGAATAAAAGAGACTTCTGTGAAGACAGGACTCTGGAAATAAAATGTCAAGAAACACTGCCACTGGAACATTTGGTGCAATATTTTGGCCTCCTTTGTTCATAGCTTTATATATAGTGTGGAATACTGCAGCCCTTACTCTGACAAAACTATTGAAAAGTATGCTCAATTTGGTACATAGTTATTAGTTTGTGGTTAAATAAAATATAATTATCTGACAAGACTCTGGAGTGTGGTCTGATCTTTTCTTACATTTTGTTGTATATCTTTACTCATTCTAATATATAAACTTTTATTGATAGACAGTTCCAAACCCATGTTGAATCAGCAAAAAGCAAGTTAGAAGCATGTTGCACACTAAAGATCAATGCACACTCCAGATCAGTGGTGGGCAACCTGCGGGCAGTGGGCCATACTTGGCCTGTCAGGGTAATCTGCTGGCAGGCCGCCAGACAGTTTGTCCCTGCGGCCTGCGCCGCATCCCGTAGCTCGCATTAGCTGGGAATGGCGAACCGCGGCCACTGCAAGCTGTGGGCAGCCGTGCAAATGTAAACAAACTGTCTGGCAGCCCGCCAGCAGATTACCCTGACGGGCCGCAGGTTGCCCACCACTCCCCCAGTTTGATAGACTGGAAAAGTCTGTGATCACTAAACAAAACTACAACTGGTCTACGATTATTTTTACTGTTTGTGGTTAAAGATTAACAACCTATGTGTTGTTGTTGTTTTTTATGGTAAATAAAGGCAGTTAGTAATACAAACAAAACCTAAATACAGTAAAAAGCAACAGAGGGTCCTGTGGCACCTTTAAGACTAACAGAAGTATTGGGAGCATAAGCTTTCGTGGGTAAGAACCTCACTTCTTGCATCTGAAGAAGTGAGGTTCT
>NW_020664493.1:3786762-3864799 GCF_002925995.2 Terrapene triunguis | reverse complement strand
ACTAGGGGTCACCAAATGAAATTAATAGGCAGCAGGTTTAAAACAAACAAAATTAAGTATTTTTTCACACAACGCACAGTCAACCTGTGGAACTCCTTGCCAGAGGATGTTGTGAAGGCCAAGACTATAACAGGGTTCAAAAAAGAACTAGATAAGTTCATGGAGGATAGGTCCATCAACGGCTATTAGCCAGCATGGTCAGGGATGGTGTGACTAGCCTCTGTTTGCCAGAAGCTGGGAATGGGCGACAGGGGATGGATCATTTGATGATTACCTTTTCTGTTCATTCCCTCTGGGGAAACTGGCATTGGCCACTGTCGGAAGACAGGATACTGGACTGGATGGACCTTTGATCTGACCTGGTATGACCATTCTTATATTCTTGTGATGGCAGAGGCTGCGAATATTCAAATATGGACTTTCCCTTGTGCCCATTACTTCCACCTCTTGTTAGAAAAGTTTCTAAAAGGTTTTGTTTTGTTTTTTTGAGGCACGTTTCAGAAATTTGAGCAATATGAGGAAGAATCAAAGGCCTTTTACTTACTGTCAATGTCAGAGAAGACTAATATTCTAAATCAATTAGTAGTTGCACTTCATCTCAGGGAAGCTCTCTGTTCTGCCAACTTGATGTGTAAAAACCCAAGGACCAACTCAAATCTTGGTATCCATTTTGACAATGCAATGTGTAATCTAAGTTTATTTTGTTTTTAATTAGAGGAAGTTTATTCATCTTATTGAGACCTAACATGGAAAAAAGTGTCTCTGGGAATGGCCTACTGAAGATTTAAAAATGTCTATTACCGAAATCTGTATTAAAAAAAAATTATTCAATTTGATATATTTGATTTTGGAAGTCTATTTTATCAGTAATTGAATGCAAATTATAACCAGTATTTCCTTATTCTGCACATTGTGTGATTATACATATTAGTGTGGTTTATATAGTTAGTGTAGTTAATATAGTGTGGTAAGTGTAGTTTGTCTTTTTATGCCCATTGGCAAATATATATAGAGAGAGAGAGAGAGAGTGAGTGAGTGATGGTTTAAATCACTGGGATTTAAGACCTGTCCCTCATGTGATGCCTCAGTACCCACTAACAACAGGCCTGCTTTGTCTTGGAGAAGGACATGTCATAGAACAATGTTCTGTTTGTCACTCTTTCTCCAAGCATACCTATAGATTGAGAGAGGCGAAGCTGAAACTTTTCCTCCTAGAGAAGTTGATGCAAGCCTCCTCAGACTCTGAGAGGAGAACTATAACCAGGCCTCAGTCTTTCTCAGTCAGTGCCCTGGTGAGCCATGCTTCCACTTGAACTCCCAGGCCATATTCACTCAGAAGCCCCATTTGTCTGCCACTACATCAATGTGGAAATCAGACAGGGAAGAAGGGACCAAGGGAGCAATGCTCCAAAGATGAGCACACCAGAGAATTGTCTCTCACGCAGCCACCATTCCCTCCGTTGGCTGTCAGGGAGGGATTCTATGAAGAGTCATGACGTGTAGTAGAAAGGGGTCTGGGCTTCATAGAGATCACCCTACCTGTTACCCATCCCCATGTGCACTCCACCATAGTACTTCTACCTACACAGCCATGGCCTTACTGGACCC
Source organism: Terrapene triunguis (assembly GCF_002925995.2). Classification (NCBI taxonomy): domain Eukaryota; kingdom Metazoa; phylum Chordata; order Testudines; family Emydidae; genus Terrapene; species Terrapene triunguis. The sequence goes on along the minus strand of NW_020664493.1, from coordinate 3,863,191 downwards.
TCTGAGGTGTACAGACATACTCCAGAAAGCCTGCTTCATCTGTTTTCTCTGGGCTAGATTGGTGTTCCCAGAGAGGCAAATCAGTTGAGCCAGTTGGTTCACCCACAATTTCTTGAGAGGCAGAGTGAAGAGGAACATCAGCTGCCAGGAGAAGAGCATTTGATTCCTGCTGCATTATCCTCATACTCTCCTGATGAGACTGAATCCACCCACATTGGCTTCAGCTGATGAGTTTTTAGGTATTCAGAGATCTGATGAAATGCCTGGTGGAAACCTTAGACATATCCCTGGAAATGGTTTAGCAACACAACTCTTGGACATTCTGCATCCTTCTACAATAGGGAGACAGGAATCCATACTGACTCCGACTCAGTTCACAGGGTTCATAGGAGCACTGTTAGATTTCATACCAGCCAAAGCTTACCTCCCACAATAACAAGCCTCATCAATCAATGAAAACATGTTTCAGACGTCTCGGATACATGGCCTCATGCACTTAATATCACACAGCATGCCAGCCTTCACCTAGGTTTCCTGGAAAGGTGTTTGAAATCACTGTATCTACCCTGCAGACACTGCATGGACATAGTCACAGGCTCACAAGAAGTCCTCTTCTCATTACACTGGTGGTAAGGCGTTCTTTAGGTATGCAGCGGAGGACTCTTCTCCACACCTCTACCTACCAAAACTCTGGTGACAGACTGCACCGCCCAGAGATATGTGGGGGAGAGGGGCTCACCTACATTGCCTTCAAATTCAGGGCTTAGGGTCCAGTCAGGAAGCTTTTTTCCACAGAAGCATTCTAGAGCTCAGGGATATCTACCTCAAATGCAAGACATTCCTGCCTCTTTGTCAGAGTCCCACAGTCCAAATGCTAACAGATGACACCAAAGCTATGCATTATGTCAACAGTCAAGATCATCCCCACACTGTCAGGAAACCATACAACTATGGAATTGATGCATTCTGAACCAAATCAGACTGGCGTGTCTGCATGTTCCTACCCTTCAGAACATCATGATAGATCAAGTCAGCAGGCAATTCTCTGACAACCACAAGTGGTCTCTCAAAGGCTCAGTCCTACAGAAGATCTTTTGAACACAGGGATTCCCAAAATAGACCTAGTTTCAGCAGACCAGAACAACCATCAGACATTCTGTGTGACAGATATGACAATTTCCAGCAGTGTCCTTGAAAAACTTTGTTGAATTAAGTTTAGGTATCTTTGGGGTCCATTGTACTAAATGCAAATATGTGTATTATTGTGATCCAGGATTGTATGTAACCTCTCTAGGGGGAGATATGATGTAAGGCCTGGATAATCAAAGGACTATATTGAACAAAGTGCCAGACAAGAATGGACTTGTGGGACAATATATGTGAAGTGGATTTCCTAGGAAATACCTAAGGAGAGGTTAATGCAAATTCCTCACCTCTGATTATGCAAAAGTCCAGCATTTTGAAGCTATGCCCTGAGGAGATGGCCTTTGTCTGCTGATCACCTGTTACATGAGACCAACATCAAAGGCCCAAGTTGTATAAAGGAAAGACTGAACTATTTATGGTTGCTCTGGTTCTGAACCTGAGACAGTTATGAACTTGTAACGTTGGGAAAAAAACCTTTGTGGGTTTTGAAGGACTGACATCTACCAGAGCTTGAGGTTAGAGTTGGGGTGACTCTGGTTAGCTTTTTAGCATGCATGCAAGTTCTTTTCTTGTTTTTAATATATTTTCTCTGTAATGCTTTCACCTTTTGAATAAATGTGTTTGCTTACAAACAATTGTGAGGTAACTTGTGACTGCTGGCAATTAGTCTCTGCATCCATGCAGAAAGGGTGTCTGATCCCTCTATATATGTTTAGGGAAACACTGCCCCTAAATAATTATTTTATTACAATGTAAAGGTTTGCAAAGTTATTAATCGTTTGTGTCTCAAAGAATATAAAATGTTAAACAACAGTTTCCAAAACCATGAGATAAAGTAAAAGTGATGGGGTCCATCTGACAAAGAAGGGGAAGAGCATTTTGGGACACCAACTTGCCAGCCTAGTGATGAGGGCTTTAAGCTAGGTTCAAAAGGGGCAGGTGACAAAAGCTCACAAGTAAGTATTAAAAGGGGGACTTTGACAGAGGGCTGGAAGTCAGAGAGGGGCCAGGGGAGGGAAATAGAAAATTACATTACAGTAGTACAAGTAACAAGAGGAAAAACAGTGGGGGAATCTGCTCAACATCTTAGATCTCTATACACCAATGTAAGGAATATGGGGAATAAACAGAATGAACTGGAAATCTGAGTACACAAGCTAAAGTATGACTTTCTCGGTAGTACAGAGTCTTGGTGGGATAAAACTCATGACTGGAATATTGATATAGAGGGGTATAACTTGTTCTGGAAGGACAGGCAAGGAAAAAAAGGGAGAGGGTGTTTGTTGCATTGTATTTCAAGAATGTATACACTTTTTCTGGGGTCAGAAAGAGGTGAGAGGCAGACCAGTTGAAAGGGTTGGGGTGAAGATAAAAGGGGGGGAATAGGATGATGTCATGAGAGGGATCTACTATATACCACCACACCAGAAGGAGGAGGTAGATGAGGCATTTCTATAACAAATAATAGAAATATCCAAAACACAAGACTTGGTAGCAATGAGGGAATTTAAGATGATTCTTGGAAAAGTAAGATGGAAAAACACAAAATGTCCAATAAGTTTTTGGAATGTGTTGGGGACACATCTGGGGAATGTGTTGGGGACATCACAGATGGTGGTGAAACTAACTAGGGGGACAGCCATTTTAGACTTGAGTCTGACTAACAGGGTGGAATTGGTTATGAATCTGAAGGTGGAAGGCAACTTGGCTAAAAGTGATCATGAAATTATAGGCTTCATGATTCTGAGTAAAGGAAGGAGTGAGAGCAGCAGAAAAAGGACATTGGACTTTGATAGAGCATACTTTAACAGAGAGATAGTAGATAAGGTCCCCTGGCAAGAAAATCTAAGAGAAAAAGGAGTTCAGGAAAGCTGGCAGTTGCTTAAAGAGATAATATTAAAGGTACAACAGCAAACTATACCGATGTGAAGGAAAGATAGGAAGAGTAGTAAGAGGCCAATATGTCTCCATCAGGAGCTCTTTAATGCCCTGAAAATCATAAAAGAATCCTAGAAAAAGAGGAAACATGGAAAAAGTACTAAGGATGAGTGCAAAAAAACGACACAAGCACATAGGGACAAAATCAGAATTCCTAAGGCACAAAATGAGTTACACCTACCAAGGGACATAGAAGTCATAAAAAGAGGTTCTATAAGTACATTAGGAGCAAGAGAAAGATGAAGGAAACTGTAGGTCCATGGTGTAGCAAGGAAGGAGAACTAATAACAGATGATACCAAGAAGGCTGAGGTGTTTAATACCTGTTTTCCTTCAGTCTTCTCTGAAAAAGTTAATTGTGACCAGATGCTTCATACAATTAATATTAACAACAAGGGGGAAAGAACACAAGCCAGAACAGGTTAAAGAATATTTAGATAAGTTAGTTGCATTCAACTCAGCAAAGCCTGATGAAATTCATCCTAGGTACTTAAGAAACTAGCAGAAGCAATCTCAGATGTTGGCACCAGAATGGAGGAGGAGGGTCAGGGGGCCGTTTCCCTCCCACTCTTTGAACATGGACCAGCCTGGCCCATCCACTTTTCGCCCCGCACCTCCTCTACCCCCCGAGGCCCCCCCCCCCCCCCCCAACCAGGCCGGCAGCTGGAGCTCGGTTGGGGAGCCGGGCAGCTGTGGAGCACCATGCTGTGGACCCTCCACCTGCCCAGGGTGGGGTGGGGGTCAAGAGCAGCCCCTGGCATATGTCCCTAACCCCACCCGCCCAGAGCAGGAAGGTCCATGGCTCCCCACAGCTGCCTGCGCGCCATGTGCGGCTCTTACATGGACCTGGCTCCAGCTAGGCGGCTGCAGCCCAGCCATGGTAAGAGCTGCGTGGGCAGCTGTGGAGAGACGCGCTATGGACCCTCCACCTGCCCTGGGCGGGGGGCCCGCAGGGCAGGGACACGGGCCGAGGGCTGTTCTTGACCCTCTCACCCCAGGCAGGTAGAGGGTCCTCAGCGCGGCTCCCTATAGCTGCCCATGAGGCTCTTACCATGGCCGGGCTGCGGCCCCAAAGCTGGAGCTGGGTCCAGGTAAGAGCCACATGCAGGCAGCTGTGGGGAGTCGTGGACCCTCCTGCCTTGGGTGGGGGCCTGAGGAATGGGAACACAGGCTGGGGGCTGCTCGCAAACACACACACACACCCCTACTCTGGGCAGGTGGAGGGTCCCCGGTTCCCGGCCTATTCCAGCTTCTGGCTTGCTGGGCAGAAGGGGCGGGGGGGTCCTAGCCCCCCCACTTTTGGGCAGGCTTTGCCGCCCTTGATCTTTGAAAACTCATGGAGAAGTACATAGTACCTATCTTTAAAAAGAGGAACAAAGAGGACCTGGGGTATATATACAGTCAGCCTAACTTTGATACTTGGAAAAACACTGGAACAAATTATGAATCAGTTTGTAAGTACCTAGAGGATAATAGGGTGATAAGTAATGCACAACATGGAATTGTCAAGAACAAATCATGCCAAACGAACCTAATATCCTTCTTTGACAGGATGATTGGCCTGGTGAAAAGGAGTGACACAGTAGATGTGATATATCTTGAGTTTAGTAAAGCTTTTGACAGTCCCACATGACATCTCATAAGCAAATTACAGAAATGTGGTCTAGACCAGTGGTTCTTAACCAGGGGTACACATAACCCCGGGGTTATGCAGAAGTCTTCCACAGGATACATCAACTCATCTAGATATTTGCCTAGTTTTACAACAGTCTACATAAAATGTACTAGTGAAGTTAGTACAAACTAAAATGTCATACAATGACTTGTTTATACTGCTCTATATACTATACACTGAAATGTAAGTACAATATTTATATTCTAATTGATTTATTTTATAATTATATGGTAAACATGAGAAAGTAAGCAATTTTTCAGTAATAGTGTGCTGTGACACTGTTGTATTTTTATGTCTGATTTTGTAAGCAAGTAGTTTTTAAGTGAGGTGAAACTTGGGGGTATGCAAGACAAATCAGACTCCTGAAAGGGATACAATAATCTGGAAAGGTTGAGAGCCAGTGGTCTATCTGAAATTACTATAAAGTGGGTCCACAACTGGTGGAAAGACTGTACTCAAAGAGTAGTTATTAGTGATTCGCTTTCAAACGGGGATGATATATCTAGTGGAGTTGCACAGGCATCTGTTCTGTGTCCAGTACTATTCAATATTTTCATTATTTGGATAATGGAGTGGAAAGTATGCTTACAAAAGTTGTGGCTGACACCAAGATGGGAGGAGTTGCAAGCACTTTGGAGGACAAGATTAGAATTCAAAAGGACCTTGATACATTGGAGAATTTGTCTGAAATTAATAAGATTAAATTCAATAAAGACAAGTGGAAAGTACTACACTTAGGAAGGAAAATCAAATGCAAAACTATAAAATGGGAATAACTGGCTAGGCAGTAGTACTGTAGAAAAGAATCTGGGGGTTATAGTGGTTCACATTGAATGTGAGTTAACAATGTGATACAGATGCAAAAAAGGCTAATATTCTGGGGTGTATTAACAGCCATGTTATATGTAAGATTTAAGAGGTAATTGTTCTGAGTTACTTAGCACTGGTGAGGCCTCAGCTGCAATACTGTGTCCAGTTCTGGGTGCCACACTTTAAGAAAGATGTGGACAAACTGGAGAGGAGAGCAACAAAAATGATAAAAGATTTAGAAAACCAGATCTATGAGGAACAGTTAAAAAACTGGGCATGTTTAGTCTTGCGAAAAGAAGACCGAGGGAGGACCTGGTAACAGTCTTCCAATATGCTAAGGGATGTTATAAAGAGGACTGTGATGCTCACCATCAACCAGATTGCCTTGAGCAACAACAGGAAATTAAGCATAGCGAATACAGTAACTCCTCACTTAAAGTCATCCCGGTTAATGTTTTGTTTGCTGATCAGTTAGGGAACATGCTCGTTTAAAGTTGCGCAATGCTCCCTTATAATTTTGTTTGGCAGCTGCCTGCTTTGTCCACTGCTTGCAGGAAGAGCAGCCCGTTGGAGCTAGCTGGTGGGGGCTTGAACCAGGGTGGATTGGCAGCTCCCCTATCAGCTCCCCGCTCCCCTAAGTTCCCTGTGCGACAGCCTCCCAGCAGGCTATCAATTGCCAGGCAGTTCAGCTGCCCCCCCCCACCCCCGCCATGTGCTGCTCCTGCCTTCTGCCTTGGAGCTGCTCCTGGGAGCCTTCTGCTTGCTGTATGGGGTGGAGGGGGGAAAAGAGGGGCTAATGTCAGGGTGTCCCTCTCCCCCCTGCTCCTGCCGCCCGCTTTTCCCATCTCCATAGAGCACGGGGGAGACACAACAGAGCTCAGAACAGAGGGAGCTTGCTGGCAGCAGGGGCTGTCTCAACTTGCTGATCTACTTAAAAAGGCAATGTACTTAGAGTGGGGTCAGCATACTTAAAGGGGCAATGCGCATCTCTCTCTCTCTCTCACGCACAGGGTGTTTGTCTCTGTCTGCCAATCTGTCTCCCCTACCTCCATTTGTGCTGCCTTATAGAGTGTGAGGCTACATTAACAACAATGTGTTAACCCTTGAGGGCTCAGCTGATCTAGTTCATCCATTTAGCAGTGAGGCATTCCCTGGGAAATATCCCAACCCCCTTCCACCCTCTGACTTCACCACCTCAACTAAGCTTCACAATCATCATTGCTGTGTACAGTTTAAAATTGTTTGTTTAAAACTTATACTGTGTATGTGTGTATATATATATATATAGATATATATATAAATATATATATATATATATTTTTATATATATATATATATATATATATAGTCTTTTGTCTGGTGAAAAAATTTCCCTGGAACCTAACCCCCCCATTTACATTAATTCTTATGGGGAAATTGGATTCACTTAACATTGTTTTGCTTAAAGTTGCATTTTTCAGGACATAACTACAACCTTAAGCGAGGAGTTACTGTACAGGTATTCTCATATGACAGGTCCATCACATCATAGAGATGTTTCTTCATTTGCCACGTATGCTTCCAACTCCAAGGGACCTACTGATCTGTCTCAACCCAGAGAAATTAAAATTAGCAATGTGGAACTTTAAGGCCTGAACCTCCTTCAGTTCAGCAATTCTTTTTGACTAATGGATCAAATCAAGGTATTAATTTATTTCCAGAATCTACAATCAACTATCTCTTTGCGCAGACTTCAGCATCTGAGGCTCTCAAACTTGCTAGATGCAGACAGTGTAGCAATTCACCCTCCCAGCTCAAGATGTATCAAGGCCATTGCAAAGTTTCAACCATCAGTTAAATATCTTATGGCTTATTGGAACTTAAATTTGCTTCTCCCTACATTGATGGAGCTTCCATTTGAACCGCTGTCTAAAGTTGCTGGGTTTTTTCCTTTTCAGTGAAAGTCACGTTTTCAGAGACAATATGAACTCTAGAAACAATTTCAATTCAGGAACGGTTTCTTTATTTTCTTAATAAGATAGTCTTCTTCATAGCCCCAGAGTTTCTCCCTAAAAAAATATTATCTTTTCATATTATTCACTATTCACTTATTATCCCATTATTCACCTAAGCCTTTCTCATCCTAAGGACATTGAAGTTTCACTTTCTGGATGTGAGAAGGGCCATAAAATATAATCTAGAAATGATGGAAGCCTTTTGAAAATAAGATACTTTATTTCTGGTGTATACTGGTTAAAAAAAAAAGGCAACAGAGTATATAAAGCAACCGTATCCAAATTGGTTAGAGCAGCTTATTGTTAAAGAAAAGCAGATAAGGATAAGAACATAAGAATGGCCATACTAGGTCAGACCTGTGGTCCATCTAGTCCAATATCCTGTCTTCCAACAGTGGCAAATACCAGATGCTTTGAAGAGAATGAACATAACATAGCAGTTTATTGAGTGATCCATATCTGGTTGTCCACTCGCAGCTTCTGGCAGTCAGAGACTTAGGACACTCAGAATATGGGGTTGCATCTCTGACCATCTTGGCTAATAGCCATTGATGGACCTATCTCCATGAACTTATCTAATTCTTTTCTGAACCCAGTTATAATTTTGGCCTTCACAACATCCCCTGACAATGAGTTCCACAGATTGACTGTGCATTGTGTGAAGTAGTATTTCCTTTTGTTTCTTTTAAGCCTGCTGCCTATTAATTTCATTGGGTGACCCCTGGTTTTTGTATTATGTGAAGGGGTAAATAACATTTCCTTATTAACTTTCTCCATGCCATTTAGGATTTTATAGACATCTATCATATCCCTCTTTAGTTGTCTCTTTTCCAAGATGAACCGTCCCAGTTTTTTTAATCTCTCCTCATCTGGAAGCTGTTCCATCCCCTAATCATTTTTGTTGCACTTCTCGGTACCTTTTCCAATTCTAATATATACATTTTTAGATGGGGCGACCAGAACTGCAAGCAGTATTCAAGGTGTGGGCATACCATGGATTTATATAGTGGCATTATGGTATTTTCTTTCTTATCTATCCCTTTCCTAATGGTTCCTAACATTCTGTTAGCTTTTTTGACTGCCGCTGTATATTAAGCAGATGTTTTCAGAGAACTATCCACAATGACTGCAAGACCTCTTTCTTCAGTTGTAACAGCTAATTTAAGCCACATCATTTTGTATGTGTAGTTGGGGTTATGTTTTCCAGTGTGCATTATTTGCATTGATCAACATTGAATCTGCCATTTTGTTGACAAGTAACCCGGTTTTGTGAGATCTCTTTGTAACTCTTTACAGTCTGCTTTGGACTTAACTACCTTGAATTTTCCCTCCTTTGCAAATTTTGCCATTTCACTGTTTACTCCTTTTTCCAGATCATTTATGAATATTTTGAACAAAACTGGTTCCAGTTCAGCACTCTGGAGGACACTGCTATTTACTCCTCTCCATTGTGAAAACTGATAATGTATTCCTATCCTTTGTTTTCTATCTTTTAACCAGTTACTGATCCGTGAGAGGACCTTCCCTCTTATCCCATGACTGATTGCTTAAGAGCCTTTGGTGAGGGACCTTGTCAAAGGCTTCCTGAAAGTCCAAGTACACAATATCCACTGGATCACCCTTGTCCACATGGTTGTTGACCCCCTCAAAAGATCAATGGGAAGAGAGAAATACAGTGTCTGTGACAAAATTTGAAGAGCAATGACCTGGGCATTGATCCATTCATTTACAAAGAATTACAAGGTGGATATTGTTTCCTTGTTTGATTGGGCTTTTAGTCACCAAGTTCAGCAGTCTGCTATGAAATCTTATTTCCTTCCTTATCTTTCCCTCTCTTCATCCCATTTTGCTTGCTAATTCCCAACAACCTCTCCCTCCAGACTGATAGATTTTTATGTATGAATAAAAGGACAATTTTGCTATTACCTGCTAATTTGTCTTCTAGTAGCACAGAATCTATCAGTACAGATGATCCTTCCATTCAGTTAAAATGTTTGCCACTTTGCAATTTGTTTGTTATAATTATCTTTTAATAATAATGATACCTAGCACTTAAAGAGCACTTTTCATCCATAAGCTGTCTCAAAGCTCTTTTAGACATTTTGGGTGAGATTCTGCACTGCTCCTCTAAGAGACACAGCACAATATTCACAACCCAGGTGGGTCTGAGGTGGCTTTAAACCACTTTTGCGCCCTCTCAATCCTGGGCTGCTCCACAGCCCCTGGCATAATGCAGACAGTCGCAGAGGCCTAAATTATAACAGTCTCCCTGAGCAGCCCTCTGAGCCACAGTGCTGCACAGAATCTCTGGGCTGGTCTACACTGGGGGGGGGATTGATCTAAGATACGCGACTTCAGGTCGAAGTATCTTAGATCAATTTACCTTGGGTCCTCACGGCACGGGATCGACGGCCGCGGCTCCCCCGTCGACTCCGCTACCACCACTCACTCCGGTGGCGTTCCGGAGTCGACGGGGAGCGCGTTCGGGGATCGATATATCCCGTCTTAACGAGACGCGATATATCGATCCCTGATAAATCGATCGCTACCCGCCGATACGGCGGGTAGTCTGGACGTACCCTATGCAATGTTGAATCTCAACCCCTGACAAATCCTCCCACCTCCAGTCATGCCCTCCTGCTCCAGGGCTTTGGAGGGGGGTCCACAGAAGGCAGCCTTATGACTGTCTTCCTCAGTTCCTGTGCCAGGGGTATCCTACCCTGGCCAAATAAGAGCCTCTATACACTTTTCTGACCCTTTTAGAGCCGCTATACACTTTTCTGACCCTTTTACCCAGCATAAAGGGCCAGAGCATGGGGTGTCACCCATTGTAACTTTGAAAATTTCTTTCTGGAGATGTGACACACTATGAGCTCCCTTCTCAGGGGGAGCTTTGAATCCAGATCCTTTCCAGATGACCTAGCTCTGTGATCTTTAATGGCCATGGTTAACTCAACAATCTGCTTCCCGACCAATGAGTTTTATGTCAAATATACAGTTAAACAAAATGTTCCTAATTCTTTTAAATTTGGTTGTGTTTTAGATTTTGTATGGCCCTTGTCACTGTAGTATCTGAACGTCTTTCAATATTTATGAATTTAGCTTCACAATACCCTTGTGAGGTACAAAAGTGTTAATCAACCTCATTTTATAATTTGGGAAACTGAGGTGCAGAGTGGCTATGTTCTTGCCAAAAGCCACACATGGAAGTCAGGGAAAGAGCCAGGAATATGATCCCAATCTCAGCTCCCAAACCTGTGTCTTGGCCACTAGATCACCCTTCCTCCATCTTGATGTTGATGTAACATCACGAGTATAGTTCAGTTTGAAGTGTCAGATAGAGCTGTAGCCAGCAATCTGCAACTTCTGAGGAGCTAAGGGAGTGGGGGTGAAGGGAACAAGGTTTACATTCCTAATGCATCAATTAACCCTGCTTATTTGAGGATATTCAGCAAATCATATTAAAGATGCTTGATTCTTGAATTTTATATTTGCAGGTCACCTTTGTCTACAGTGCTGATATATATAATAATGTAATGTTTTATGGCTCTCATAAAGCACAAAGCGTACAAACTCTATGTCTAAGGTAAGTTAATTAACATTCTTTATGGTATCCCTCCCTAAAAAATATTGCACACGTACAGAGAAATACTCAGTATCTAACTGAAGGCTCAATTCTGTCTTTAAGGCAGTCCTGAGTAAGGGATGCTGCAGAGCACAGCAACTTCTCAGAGGGAGCTCGGGGAGAAAATCTCTCCCCGAGCTCCCCAGTGCACAGGCAGACTGTGCATGCTCCACTAGCTCTTAACATAGTGGAGTATGCTCCCTTCTCTGCATCTGGCCAGTGGGGGACATAGCCCCACCTCCTCCTTCCCCTTCTGGGGCTGGTTCACTCCTCTGAATTCAGAAACTACAGTTCTGTCTGCACCTTCTGAGGAAGGACTCTTGTGCACCACCCTTCACAGCCCCTTTAGTCCTCTTGCAGACATGCAAGGCTGGGCTCAATCTAGCCTGTATTACTATATTACTAGGAACTATATATATATATTCTCTCATTGGCATTTGAGTCGTTGTTCTAATGCTTGTAAGTGACAAAAATCTGTAGGAGTTACAAAACGCAAATAATTGTATTAATTATTTAGCTTTTTTCTTTTTGGCTCTTCAGCAGTATTTGTCCTACAGATCAGCATTACAAAACTGAGTTGAAGTAAAATCCAAACTGACAGGTAGCCCTTACTCGTGCAAATAGTCCCTTTGACTTTAATGGGACCTCTTGTGTGAGAAGCGTTTACAGGATGAGACCCTATAACAATTAATAGATTTTACATGGAAAGGTTGCCAAAAATTTGTATTTAGTCAATAGTACATGAAGATTGTAACAGGCAATCAAACAGTATCATATAATGGATTTTTTGGGTGAAATTAGTGATTTTATTAAGCAAAGGTTGTTCACGTGCATGTAACATTCAATCAGTAATAGGCAAATTAAAAGTTAAAACACGTGTAAAACAGTAGTTTAAATACTGAATATTGAATATTCTGGATTTTGCCAGTTTGTCTTAAAAGCATAGTGTTTTTTTAAAGTTTTCTGCATTTATATTTCTTTTTTATAATCTTTTATGTAAGGTTAAAAATGTGTTTTATTCACCTGATAGACTTTTTGAATTTTCCTAATTTGCATTTATCTTTTATACCTGCCAGGTTGGAATGGCTACTTTGTGATCTGTATTATGTGCATATTTGTAGCCTGTGTTAAGTGCATGCTTATACATTTTTTTTAAAAGGTGCATTATTTAATACCCTGCAATTGCTAATATCATGTACAATATTACATGTACAGTGATATTCAATACTGTACAGTAATATCATATACAGTATTAAGAACTACTATACATATATAATAGAAAATCTTATAAAAAGTAATTATACATGTGTAGTAGTTATCTTTAAAAATTAATATCTTGCCAGCTTTACTTGCTTTTATTCTCAAAATACTAAGTATATGACTCTGTTATGGAGCATTAATGCAGGACTTGAAAATTATACTAGATACTTACTGGTACTAGTCAGAGGACTAAATCCACAAACCAGAAATAGATACAAAAGAGGGGGACAGGGAAGAATGGATGAAAGATGGGGCTCCCTGCCATAACCAGGTACTAGAAATGAGAAGTTGTACAGACATTTCTATAAAGATGTTGCATATAGTTGCCAGTCAATAGGAATCATAAGTTTCACCCCTTTCTAGCTTCTGGAAGAGAAAAGGGAGGTTTCTATCCCTTCTCCACTTTTCGAGAGCGTTGTGGCTTCTATGAGAGGGTGGTTGAATCTGTGCTACTTTACTTCTCCCTCAGCCTCCATTTCTTTGATCTGTTCTCTATCCCCTATTCCCCTACCCCTATGAATAACTGCAGTACCTCATTCTGAAGTTAATAGTTTTGCCAGACAGGGACACCAATATGATATTGACATTACTGACAATTTCACAGTTAGTCATAAGACTCTGGACTACAGATGTTCATCTCTGCAGAGCTTTGTTAATTTCACTTTGCTACTACTTGACAAAGTGATGAGCAGCAACAGAGGCATTGGAACTGTCTGCCTGCAGACCCAGGAGGACAACACTGCATCATTAACCCTTCAAATGTGAACTATGGTAATATTCACAACCTAGAGAACAGAAGTGTACTTTATTTTTCAAATGAAAGCTGCAGATATTAATGGCTTACGCTCCTATGCTCACCAGAGAATTTTTTTTACTCTCATTTGGAAAGTGGATGAATAGATTTTCCAAGTGCTGCATTAATAACACATAATAGACTAAATGTATTATTTCAGTAAACAAAAGTGAGATATAGAAATAACCTGATTCAGCTTTTGTTTTAAAATTTAGAGGTATATTCTGTCCTGTTTCAAATACAAAAATCTCATTGATCAGAAAAATATGACCCACAATATTTGCTACCTAATAGCTAAAATTAAAGGAGAGCTAGAGTTTTTTAAAGTGCTAAATGTGTTTTTATGTGTCAGATGCTCCAAATAGTAAGGAGTGGAGGGGCATTTAACAAATAATTAAATGTAACAAATATTTTCTCCCCTATTTCAGGTACTCTGAAATTGCACGGACTTACTGCCAACCACTGTAAAGTCATGGCTACCACTGAACCCTGCTAGAGCCTGGAGCTGATGCATAAGGGCTCAAGTATATGACTTTCATTATATGTCATGGGTTTGTAATTTTTTTTTGCACAACCATACTGTTAAATAATAATAATTCCTGCCACTTACTGGCACAATTCTTGACCAGAATCACAGTAGCTGTGATGTTGCAGCAGATCAGCGGTCCACTGACACAAATTTTAGAAGTCTAAAAAGGGGAATGAAAGGGGAGATTAATTTGAAATTAGTCATATGCTGAATGTCCCACTTATGCTTATTTAGCTGAGGTAATCACAAGAAAAAAAGTAACTCTTTTAAAAAATAAAGTTTGTATTTTTTAGAAAACTTCCAGAGTATTATCTTGTATGAACTCTGAACATTTTGTATTTTAACATAAAAGTAATTAATAATTACACACTGTACATATGGAAATACAGGTTTGATCCTCATAATGAATTAATACAATTTAGCTTTCTTTAATGTGTATGCTACAGGGCGGATTCTAAATTGCAGTGTATTTTTTACATTTAAAACAAATGAGACTATTTATGAGCATAGGGATATATATGTGTAATACAGAAAGTATGCATATTTTATTTACTGAACACTAGTGCCTTCACACAACCTATTTTTTGTTGACATTTGTTTATTTTCTCTGGGAGAATGACAGATCTGCAGCACAACATAATACCAATCCAAAGGCCAGAGTTTCAGAGCAGACTGGATTTCAGGTAAATAGAAACTGATCCCATAGTGACAGTGATGGCCCCACACTTCCTGCTTCAGCTTTTGAAAGACCTCCCCACCAGCTAAGTCATTAAATCACTTCTTGTTTCCAGACACTGACAACTTTGGAATTTATTTTACACTGCTACCATTCAGACTACTTACAAGGACAGAATGAACTGTTCTAGGCCCAGATTCTCTGATGCACCAAAGCTCTGGTAAATGTAGCAGAATTGGGGAGCTATCCAGTAGCTGGTTATAGCTCTCTGATCTCTGCCCAGCCATGTCTCTGGTACAAGTTTGAGCACCCTAGGGGCAGCTCTAATTTACCTAAGCTGACATTGATCCCTAATTGACTGTCCACCAGCTGGAGTGCAGTGATCTTTAGGCATATTTCCTAGGATGGTGTTGCAAAAGTAACCTATGATGGCTCTTTGCCTGCTGGGACTTACCCACATCAAGGGAATCCTCAGCAAGTGAGATAAAGGGCAGTTTTTATCTTTTTGTCCCAATTCTCACCCATTTTTCTTTAATCAAATTAGAAATTATGAAATGCTTGGAAAAGAGCACATTAGATTTCTTATGAAGGTATATTAACAAGAAAACAACAATAATTTACCTAATTAAGTATATGCTGAAAAATGTACAAAGTTATCTACTTGGTTAATGAAAGTTAGTGTAGTGTCATTGATAGCGTGTTACTGTTATACCATAATCTGAAAAGGTGTATGTACTCCAATCTTGTGCAATAAAACATTTGGAAAACAACAAGGCTTATAAAAATGTAACCTTATTAAAAATATCTAAAATTTGAAATCCTAAATGTGAAATTCTTGCTTTCTTGTGTAGAGGAAATAGAGCAAAGACACAATATAACAGAGAAAGCTAGCAGGACAAAGGAGATACTATTGACTCATTCCAGACTGCCAATTTAGCAGCTCAAACTTAACTTCCTTTTTACTTTTGTAACAGTAGGGAACTCAAAGCTTTTCTGTCTATTTTCTGCACAAATAGAAACACACAAACTTCAAAAAGTAATAGACTACTTTGAAGAAACCAAAACCATCAACAAGTTAAAAACTGTATGTACCACTAAACTGAAGTCCATGATTCTTACAGTTTCCACTGGGTAAATGTTTATTATTTAGTTGTATTTTTAGGTTACTGCACTAGAGGGAAAAAAAAGTTTTTTTCACCAAATATCACTGTCTGTAAAACACTTTTTGTTGTTTTTAGTGTGATATGGATTTATTGACTTTGCAGTGGGTAAGTACTACTTCAGTATTTTGACAAATTTAAGAAATGAAAAATTGCCTTTGATGTCTCAAGTATACATTGTAATATTGTGGTAATTTTATAATGTTAAAATGATAAAACAGGAAAAAATAAGATAGGATATGAGGATTAATTTTTGGACTCTGTATTCAAACATGCTTTTCTATTATTTTTAAATGTTTATTTTGTGCAGAGATTAACTTTTGAACTAAGGTGTACCATTTATTGTCCTCTGTCACAAACCTACTATGACTGGCCAGTAAATGTCATTGTTCCTATAATTTGTATAGTAAGAAATACAGTATCAAAAGTATATTCCTAGGAATTTCACAACACTAGGATGGTTTTCTGTGTGTTCTACCTTGTTCATATAAAATATTTGAGACAGCAGTTTAGCTGTTTTGTGTCCAGAAATAAAACTTAAGTCTCTTATGATAAATTGCTTCCTGAACATACAGTATTTGTTTAAAATGTCCAGTGTAAATTAATCATCATTATGTAAAGCACCCAAACATGGTATTAACTGTGATACTAAGGTAAACATTTCAAATGTTAGAAATCTAGTTTTACAACAGAGCTACTTTACAGTAAGCAATGCTTTTAAATCTAGAGGCAAAACAATGGATTTTATACTTGTTTATTATTAAATCCTGAACTGTATTAGTACACCTGGAGCCTTTAAAATGCACCAGCTGTGATTCACATTTCCTTTAACATATTACCAAAAGACAGACATGTTGGGCGCTATCAGAATATTTCTCAGTTATGAAGATTTGTGCAAAGCCTGAGTGACCAGGTTCCTTTTTCTTGTTATAACAGAGGTAGGCTAAACAAACAGAACTAGCATGTAATGAAAAGCTCCACTTATCATAGATTTTGCTATTTTGAAACGACTGAAATTAGATCATTTTAAAATCATGATCGAGACTCAGAAAAACAGGGCCCAGTTAGAACCCACCCCCCATTTCTCCAAATACAGAAAAGCTTCTGTGTGCCTCTCAAAAGTTTGCTTATCGATTTGAGAGCAGAACCCCACCCTTATTGAAAAACAAACCAACCAACCTCCAGTATTGTATAGGAATGACCCCAAACAGCGGTACGTTTAGTGGTTTGGACTATACTGTAGCACACTAGAATTCTTTCCTTATGCTGATGGCTGCTATTTAATAAACGATGTAGGTTTTATGGGTAACAAGTCCCTTCGTGACTGTATTGTCCGACCTATTAACTATTCCTTCTGCCAAGCTGTTGCCGCTCAGTTTCTGGGTGTTGGGAGCCATGTAATGGAGACACATGGAAGGTGGAAGTGATATAGGATGAGAGAAATTGGCCCATGAGTGCCAGAGGCTACTGCCAGGCTACAGGCTCTGTCCCTTGTCTTGCTTGTGCAAGACTGGCTCTGGTGTCTGTCCCCTCCCTAGCTAAACAAAACCGCTTGTAACTCCTGAATGTTATTGCACAATGGGAGGAGGCTCCTTTTCAACAGGGCTGGTCAGTGTCTCCTCCCTCTTTCGCCCGCCCTCCTGTTGGCTCTCTGGAAGGAAGTGGGGATCACTGGGCACTTTCCTCTTGGGGTGCTATGGAAGCCTGAGCCCTCATCGTCCCTTCATACTGCAGAGCGGCTTCATCCAGGATCCAGGGGAGGGAGAAAGGTGGGAGGGAGCCAGCGGAAGGGCCCGCCGCCTGCTGTTGTCAGGGTGGCGGTGACTTCATTCTTTTCTTAATATAGAGTCGGTTGTCAGGCTCTGGACAGAGCCGGGCTGGAGGGACTGGCTGTCAATCACATGACGTCACAATACGCTTGTGTGAGCACTGTAAACACTAGGTTCTGGTCATTATAGCTCTATGTGTGAGGGCGCGCGCGCCTGGGCTGCTTGTGTCCCTCTGTGTGCCTGGGACCGTCTCAAGCACACTGCTCCCTTCCCCTCCGCTTTCTGTGAGAGCAGTGTCGTTGCCTCCATGATATCTCACGGTGTAGAGCTCCAAAGGTAACATAATTGGAGGGGGATGATGTAATTCTCTCCCTGGCCAGTAGCTGCCTACGCTTGCACCGATCCCCTAGTTACTGGGGAGGGGGTATATCAGCACAGTATTAGCTGCCCCCAACATGCCGTGCAGACTGGGGGAGGCTGATCCCCCAAGCAAGCACAAATGCACTCCCTTTTAATCCGGAGTGGTGGTGAAAGGTGGAAGATCCTCTCTGTCTTCAGCTCCGGCAGCAGATTGGGTAGAGGCGAGCCCAGTACAGCGTGTGTGCAGTAAACACGGCGATGAGCTCTGGCGGTAAACAAATCTCCTACTAGGCTTTCTAACACAGCAACTTGCTTCAGGCAGCTCCCCCAACACACGCACGCACACACACACATTTCCCTTCTAACAAAAGCCTGTTTAATATTGGTTAGTGCGTCAGCTTTTGTTCTGTAAGCGGCAGTAACTATTCCTATTTTTATAACCTATTGTAATATGTGACAGTTGATATCCCGACTAACCCAGCTCCTCACCACACACACACACCCCTACAGTATGAGACCCACGTACACTCGCATGCCCCTCCAGTTCAGTGACAACAAACCACTATGGCTTAGCTCTCGGTTTGAAATCCCAGTCCCTCTTTATTTCCTCTGTATCCCTCTGCCTTTGTATTGTAGCAGATAGAAGAGCAGGAATCCTCCCTCCCCCCCAAAAAGGAAATATCTGAATTGCACTTACTGATCTGTCAGATGAGGAAAAACACCCTTCTCACTGTAAAGCAAAATAGCCAGTTGCAGGACGCTGCCAGTATGATGAGAAAGCGAAGAAAAATCTTCCAATAGCGAGATTACCCCTAGATTCGGCTGTTTAACCAGAAAAAAAAATAAAAATAACAACCCCCCTGTTGCCTTTTTTGTGCAGTTTCAGCAAAGCTGCGAGGAAGTTGGTCCTTTTGTTCCACTATTTATAGATTGCGTCAACATTGCGAAAAGGAGAAGGCGGAGCAGTGGCACTTACTCCTCCGCGAGAGAGGGAGAAAAACCCTGCATACACGCGACCTTAAGTACACAACACTGCGACCTCCTCCTCTCCTCCTCCTCCACTACCCCACTGAGCAGCGCCAGAGATCAGATTCAATCACGTGTCTGAGGAGAGCACCAGCCTGCCCAGTGCCTGCTTAGTGCTGCCTTGCCATGCACAGCAGCAGCAGAGAGAAGCTACTCTCCCCGCTCGCAGGGACTCTGGAGCTCGCATCCAGGTTATGCTTTATATGTGCAGAGGAATGGATTTCCCTCCGTGTCACCCACTAAGCTATTACAAGTGCATGCCACAGTGCCCACTGCTGCCACATCTATGTTCTCCATTGCCTCTCATGTTTATATATTTGAATATACTCTTCTTTTTTACTACAAAAGAGTTCTAAAGTGAATGTGTTACAACCCTACCATTGCAAATTCGCAGGAGATTAGTACGCAGGAAAGGGGAAGCAGCATTGCTAAGACCCATAGAACACGCCCTCTCCTCTCCGCAGGTGCACCGAGAATATGTGACAGTTCCCTTTTCATTCCTACCATATAGGAGGGGAGGAGAGTATGTCAGGAGAGGTTCCTGAAGGGTTAATGGCAATGTGTTTGCTGAGGATATTTAAACCTTCCATTTAAAGCTGATCTTGAAATTATAAGACTCCTTCGCCATCCAAGAAATGAAACTGCACTTTTCTGGCCTAAGGCCAGCGTCTCTGAACTGAATGTAAACAAGGAATATTGCAAGAGGGCCTTCCAGTGAAACGAAATTAAATTGGCTTGGTCGTAAGTGTTGTTTACATTCTCAATTTCCAATCGCTCTGCCCTCTCTTTCTGCTACACATTTTATTTTTCTGCTTTTGGACTAAAATAGTTTAGTAAAGCAGACCAGTGAGCGGAGTGACCGACTCTAGATAAGTTGACACGGATGAAGTCACATGGGACGTAGGATCTTTCCGTGAGCTTAACTATGTTGTTAACAAGCTGAAAGAATATGTGCTTTTAGGGGGTTTCTTGTCACCCGTCTCTTAGGAGCCATTGGATGGGATGGTTCCAGTGGTACCCTCTGCGTGAGAGTCAGCGCGTAAACGATGGAAAGGGAGGCCGGGCACCGGAGTTGTTTGAATCTGCTAAAGCGCTAAGTTCCTACTTGAGTCAGCAAGAAGTTCTTGCTGCCTCTACGAAACATTCATGAAACTTCTGCAGGATTGAGAACCTTCTGTGTTTAGAAGGCGAAATATATATATAAATATACACACACACTGATGCAATTAGAAAGGAATTGGAGGAGAGAAGTGAGGCTAAACGATTTTGTGCTAATGAACAGAGTGATGTGATTGTTCTAAAAAAAATTGCAATGGACATGCAGGGAGATATACTGCGTTTGAACAGAAACTGTGAACCAGGTGAGATTTCGAGGTTTTTTCTTTCGTGTCGTGTGGTATCTAGCCGGATGATTTCCTACTGTTTATGTTACATTACAACGGATTCTTTTCCTATTATTATTTTCTTGACAAAAATACAATAGTCACTTTGAAACCTCCTCCTCCCTCGCGCGCACACACTCATTTTACTGCAAAGTGGCGGAGGGGCTCTGATACTGTGGCTCACTTTTATGATAATAGAAAACTCTGAACGACAGTGAAATAAATACATATCTTGTAGTTATTTTCTTATCTTGTATCCTGATCCTGGTTTATCTTCTTTACAACTTTGCGCTTGGGAATAATATCTCATCGCTGCTGCTGCTGCTGTTTCGGCAACATCCAACAGTTTGCTCATTCTCCGTAGGACTATGAGTATTTTTTTCTGCCGTGCTACAGTAAACTACAAGAGAATTTAAATAAACCAGCCTGAAAATAGACAATGTTTGGTGTCAGTCGGAAGACTGAGTTCCTTCAGTGTGTGCAGTGAAAGCCGTTTCAGAAGGTGCAGCTTTTTAATAGCTCTTTAAATAATGTGTACGATTAATTCTATGAACACTTAATGATGGCAATAAAGGGTCAAACTAATGACTAAACGATGAATAAACATTCTTGGTAAGAGTCCAGAATTGAATAGACAGTAGTTAGGATATCACTTAATGCTTTTCTTAAAATTAATGAAAAAAGAATTGTGAGTCATTGGAACAACTTTTAAAAATACGCTTTTAGGACAAATGAAATGGATTATTGTGATGGGAATGGACAGAGGATAAAAGCAGAAGGTTAAACGGTTGAATAGCAAAAAGCAAGCGTGCAGACTCCAAACATTGGCTTTCAAACTCAGTGTAATTGCCCAGATGCAGGTTGAATTCAGTAAAAAGCACTGCGTTTAGAAATGTAACAACAGCGCTTTGGAAGTCTCTAAAGAAAACCTTAATTGTTGGAATTTAGATAACTAGGAAACTCGTTGTGACCTACATTGCTGTTCTGAGTCAGCACTGAACAGCCAGCTTGCAAACTTGTACACACTCCAATTCTTACCGTCAGCAACGGATCTTTTGGGTGGAGCTCTTTTCCACAGTTTCTGTAAGCACTTTATTTGGTGGTTGCTAGTCCCATGTTTACAAATAAACAAAGTTAGATGGAGAGACAAGGTGGGTGAGGTAATATCTTTTATTGGTAATATCCTGGGACCCAGCAGGGCTACAACACTGCATACAAAGTTACATGGAGTCCGTTTCTCGTCTCATATCTAGCATTGTCAAAACTGCCTCCCTACTTGCGGTTTTCAGTACTGTACAGTCAGAATAGACGAAATTTAAGATTATTTTAATAGCTAATTTGTTAGTAAAAAGCTTATTTAAGCAATATAAGTTTCTCCAAGTTTAGAAAGGAGATAATTAGAAGAATGACACTGCATTTTCAGAAGGGCTTCGGATTACTTAGCTGATCAGATAATAGATGTTACGTAGGTAAGAGCTATTGCATGATACATACCGTTTTTCTCTCTTAATACCGTAGGGAGTGTGTAAAGTTCACAACAAAAAGTTCTTACCATATTGTTTTCCGTATCCCTTGTTTAATACACGTTAATACAAGCTGTGCAAGGGCTATATACCAACTGTCGATGTCGTTAATTAAGGATTATAGTTTATTCATGTTTGAAGTGAAGTTAGACATAGTTGAAGAGGCTGCATGTTGAACACACAGTTGAACACTGAAGAAGCGAGAAGACACACGTTAGCAGTTTGATCAGTGATCAGTACATATAACACTACACCCCCACTCGTGCCGAGCCAGTGTCTAAGGAAATCAGTCAGACTCCGCGTCCATTTATATTCAAAATGACAAAAAGAGTTCAGATGAAATACCCTCGGAAACTCCGTCTTTTGGAAAGAAACCCTTTCTGTGTTTTTGTTTGTTTATTATTTTTTAATCATGTCGTTAGCACGAGTAAACAAAACGCCAACATTCATAGTCTTAAATTTATGGATTCTAAACAAGAGATTTACTATGGCTGATCACCAATTTGTAGTGTTCCTTTCTTTGCATCTTTTTGCAAACTCTTATAATTTTCTTGGCAAACAAAAACAAAACAAAACAAACAAACAAACAAAAAAACCCCAAACACATTCAGGAAAGTATCAGATTTCAGAATCAGTCAAGGACATCAAATCTAATTTCCTTCTATTGAGATTCGGGACCTTTCTTTCCTTAAAACATTACTTTTAGAACGATGATGTTTATTTGATTCAACACTTTAGTAATAGCTTTTAATAGCTCATTGTTTCCTGAAGTGGTTACATTTCAGTCTCGCTTCTTAGTATGAAATCAGCGAGGCTTCTGTATAACGATTGAAATCCACCCCCTATTCACCTATAACTGAAACGAGAACAGAAAACGTCAGTTCTAATTTCGGAGGGGGAAGGGAGGGGAGGATTTTTTTTTACAGTGAAATGGCAGGTATCCAAGCAGTGTTTCTTAGCTCAGGCTTTGTGAGACTATAGCCTAAAGTAGAAAAATTCGCCACTATTACACCTCCGTATCTGGTTAATGTTAGTTTAGTGACACTCACTAAACAAAGCAAATTTAATCTCTGTAGACTCTTAAAAGGAAAAAAATATTCCCTGACACGGAGAGAGATTGTTCGAAACCTCAATTTAAAACCTCCCCTTTTCTTTCTAACTGTCAAATACAGCTGAGAAAGTTTTGCGAGTACAGTTCGTTCTTGGAAGAGGATGAGATATATTTAAAGGGGAGAGGGTGGGTAATAGGTAGGTGTTTTCGTTATGTCTGCCAGCATAATCCGACACCCCGTGCCTGTGTCTAAACCGAAATAGATACTACTAGAAGATCTGAATCAATCCGTGAGAGTTTTATTTAATACGGATTGGAGTTTTCCGGGAGTCCTGAAGTTTCCTCTGTTATTTCAATCCCTTAAAGCTCCACGAAGCGGGGATCTGGGGCAGCCCCGGGAAATAAAGCCTTGCACCTACTTCTCGAGTCCAAAGCTGCGAAAGGGTTAAGGAGTCCTGAACTGGGCTCGCACAAGGGCAATTGGAAAAACCGAATCGCTTCCAAGACATCCGTTTAGTCAGTACGGAAAAAAAAAAAAAAAAAAGGCTTGCAAAACGTGGTTTGGGGAAACCTGCAGAGGAAATGGACGCAGTCTGTGCTTCAGGGCTCAGTCCTCACTGTGAAGCTGAAGGAATCAGCAGCTTCCAGTTAACACAATTCAACCCCAGATGATTCTGTCCGTGGACTTCTCCTGTTCATAGGGCTGCATAATTTCATATGTATTTTTTACCACCACACAAATCAAGCACGCTCGACCAGGTTTTTAAGGGTTGGATGATTTATATGCATCAAATCGGATCTCTGAAAGCTTTTGTTTCACTCGTGTTCTTGGTAATATTTCTGTTATCATCAATGTGCATCTGTAAATGTTAAGAATCTAAAGTTTGTCCTTTATTGTGACATTGTAGGAATGAAAATGTAAAATATAATGAAGTAAACCTTTTATTACGTTTCAGGGTAACACATGACGTAAAATAAAGTTTCGGAGACGGTAAGTGCAAGGAACTAGACTGTCCTAGAGCAAAATCGCTTTAAAAAAACAGAGAGAAAAAGACCCATGTTATTACAAAATGTGGTCTGTATGATTTGCTTAAGTAAATTAGCGGGTGTTTGAAAATGTGCGTGTCACTATATATTGAATTAATCATATATTGCTCTAAGTAATGAAATAAAATAATCTGGATTTGGTCAGCATCTCCCTTATTGTTGGTGGGGTATCTATAAGCCTTACCCCGTTTCTTATTTTGGAACATTCGCCACAACACTCAACCAGGGATGTGATTTTTTTTTGAAATATATTGTTTTAATAATGGACTACGTGTGTGTGTGGAGGGGAACCATTCGCTGAAGCAGTGGCTTTCAGCCTTTTCAGACTTCTGTACCCCTTTCAGGAGTCTGATTTGTCTGGCATACCCCCAAGTTACACCTCACTTATAAACTACTTGCTTACAAAATCAGACATAAACATACAAATGTGTTACAGCACACTATTACAGAAAAAATGCTTACTTTCTCACCTTTACCATATAATTATAAAATAAATCAACTGGAATATAAACACTGTACTTACATTTCAGTGTATAGTATATAGAGTAGTATAAACAAGTCATTGCATGAAATTTTAGTTTGTACTGACTTCACTCGTGCATTTTACATAGCCTGTTGTAAAACTAGGCAAATATATAGATGAGTTGATGTATCCCCTGGAAGACTTCTTTGTACCCCCAGGGGTATGTACATTAAAGAACTAGTAATACAATTTGTTTAATGCTTATTTCCGGACGGAAATATTGTTTGTCTCCTCTTTTGGTTCTACTTGTCAAAATATTTGACTGCTGGGAACAACTTAAATATCTGTTTGATGGACAACTTGTTTGAAAGAAGGTAAACATGAAAATCATCTTACTGATGTCGATTTCTTAGCATTCTATTTCCTGAGGAACTTCTACTTTGAAATGTCATGGAAACTATAGTTTTGGTTGTATTTTTTTCCCCTGAGAATCGTGGGGTAATCGGTTTCCTGTTCCTATCACATTAAATCTTGCTTAAATTTGCATGTAGAATTCACATGGCTCTTTATGCTGACTCATTTTTACAGGTCGGTTTATGTTGTGTTTCTATAGTGGCATAATTATATTAAGATTCTTTTTGTTAACTACTAAAGAATTAAATTGTTTATCAACACAAAGGTCAGCATAAGTACCGCTTTGCAGTTTCCAGTGCCCTTTGCATTGAATAACGGATTAGATGTTAATTTTGGTTCATGCCAGTTATCTCACTAAATAAAAGAGAGTCACTAACTGAGTCTCTGATTGGGATTTACGGGCTCAAAGCCACATTCTTCCAATGGATCTTGGGGTGCACGGGGAATGCATATTATGGCCCCATATGGTAAACATTTCCTCTTCCCAAATGTTCAGAATACTGGTTGTCTTCCGGTACTCTTATTTTTTCCCTGGCACATAAACGGTTACTCAACATTTAATATAAGGTACAGAATTACCTCACATTTTAACAGAAGTCAAACACTACAATTTTTAAAAAGTTCAAAGGATCAGAAAAAAGGGCATCATTGTTTTAAAAAGCGTCTCTACTTTTGTTTTAAAGAATAAATAGCAAATTTGAAATAGATGTAGAGACACTGACACGCTTGTCGGTGTGATGACACTGTATAAACAGATATCAAATACGTGACTATTTGACTTCCTAGTGACGTAAACGGTATAACTCCAGCAAGACGGTACAGTGAAAATGAAGTATTTAGTATACACTAAAAATACTTCAGCAAATGACACAGACTCAAGAACTTTGGGCAAATAGTGTGTTCAAAGATGTTTCCTATTTAGAGTTTGGCTTTCAGAAAATGGGAAATTATTGTCAAAAATGCTAAAACTTCACATGTAGAGAATATCATTATCTTTCTGGGTCATTGGACATTCAACAAGACAGAAATTATGATGACACCAACCCGGAAATTAACTTGTAACTCGCTGAAAAATAAGTGAAACTTTCAAGCTCTAGTAGCTAATTGAAATAATTGAGTTAGTTTTTCCTCTTGCAACACTAAAACCGAAATATGTGTTTTTGACATTTCAAACTTTCATTTTTGATAGATCATTCATCGAGAGCCAGAGATCTGTCTTTTAAATATCTCTTAAAGCATGAATTTATATCGACTGTGCAACTGAGTTTATTTTAATCGTCTGTAGATAGTTATGTTTATACACAGAAAACTGGTTTGCAGTGCACACAAAGTACATTTCTTCAATTCTTGCCTGGGATACCCAGTTGAGATAGACAGTCATAGGATGTATTTGTCCTACAACATTTTTGGGGCCCATGACGTAGGATTTTGTTTATTTAGGTTTTTTTTAAAATGAGGAATAAGAGGAGTTCTAAAAATGAAGCGCTTATCCGAAACTCACATTTTGCACTGAATACTGCTTTGCCTCTATCTTACTTGTTATGGCATATGAAGTTAAGAATGACCATAACTGAAAGTCTCGCAACATTTATATTGCCAGCCCTGTTCTTCGAACAGCCCAGCCCCACAGATAGCATTATCACTTTTGCAAAGTGGCAAATACTTCTCTCAAAATAATTAATAGCTTAGTTTTTGCACACACGGCTTATCTCTATCCCGCAGACACCCTAACCAGTGAAACCAGTGGGCGTGCATCAGGCAGCGGCTGCTTTGAGACCTTCCTTTCCTCTTTTCCTTCTCTTCAGAATGTTGCAGTTAAAAGGTTGATCTTTTGGTGATTCTTAAATTTAACTTCGGCAGCTGGTGGCCAGTGTTTACAATAATACACCCTCTAAATAACGTCTTTTATCTCCTGCCTTCATACAGAAAGTATGAAGAAAGTACAGGTCATTGGGTGTTTAGCCATTTGATCCGACGTTACACCTAGAACACTGTTTGCGCTAATATTTAACTTTTCTGAGGGGTGGGGAGGTAAGCGGGAATTTCCCTATCAATAAAACTATAAATAATATATTTGGATTGCAAAATGATGAAAAATAATTTTGGGGTAAAATTCAGCAGACCCTGCAATTTTATACTTTATTTATTTATTTAACATTTATTTGTTTATTTATTTAAAATTTTGATTGAAAGGGCATCTGATTTATAATGTTAGTGTCACATTGCCCGTGCGCTTTTCAGTGGCAGGATTACTTAATTAGCCCTTCCGGTTGCAGCTGCATTGCAATTAAAAGTTGCTGAAATATGTCACGACATTTTAGGTTTGTTTGGCTAACATTAGGAGGGTAGGGATGGATTCTTTACCACAGAAAATCCTCAGTATGCATTTGAAAGAACTGATCTGACTGCGGAAGACAGAAAAAAGAGTTGTGTTTTGTGGCTATACTGCACTGAGGTAATCAGTAAGATCTGAAAGGTGGGCAAGCGTTTGTGTGAAGCAGCCTCAGAAGTGCTGACAACCTATCACAGAAAAGCCACACAGGAGAGACTCGCGTTTGACACACTTCTGCGTCTGGAAATCTGAAGCGAAACGAGCAGCTGTGAGGAAGACAAGAGCAAGAGAGAACAGTTTTGAAGTGACAGCTGGAGAGAATCGCTGTGTTCAGAAGGTCTAAACTCATTTCTCTCACTCCTTAGGAGCGCTCATTATACGGCCGCCCGATAACTGGGATATGCAGAAGGCACATGCAAGCACTTATTCTCTAGCAGCCTTGCATCTGGGATCTATTCGAGAATACAATGAACCTTTTAGGAAAAGTACTGCTCTTGCAGCGTCCTTCAACTTGTGACAGAAAGGAGGATCTGGTGGTGATAGCGTGAGTGTTGGGATGTCGGTGCATTAACAATGTTCCCTTGGTCTACTCTAGACGCCTGTATGCGGCCAATAAACTGATGAAAAAATCAAGGCATGTCACTTCTTATATTTTATGAGGGTTTGGGCCTTTCACAACAACCAGGAAACACTACAGAGCATCAAGATCTGGAGAGGTTCCTACAGTCTAAAAGTCAGATTCTGTTCTCAGTGACACCAATGTAAGGGCTTGATTCAAAGTGCACTGGGGTCAGAGGTAGTTTTTCTACTGACTTCAAAGGGTTTTGGATCAGACCCTTAATTCTGAGGACTTTCAGTGAAGTCTGTGGATGTCTGGACTTACAGATGTCACCGAGCAGAATTGGAGAAGGGGGGAAATGAAAATAATATATGACATTCACTTAGCAGCTGATGTAAAAGGAGGAGGAACCATTCTGAATGCTAACAAGAAAGCTCTCTCCTTCCCTTTTAAACACTATGGTGAATGGTTTAATTTTCTGGCAGGGGAATGAATAGAAAGGAACAGGCCTTACCATCAGTCCCTCTGCTTTATGCTCCAAAGATTTATGGGTAAAAGTTCTCTGTCCCATAGTATATCACTCCAAACAACGCCTTCTCCCCGTGACACCAATATATATACTTCAAAGATTTGTGTGATTATTTTAAAACCACTGTTCCATGGATTAGGTCTAACGTTTTGGTTGTGCCAGGTATTGCCCAAATTGACTAGATCTGACTCTTGGTTATTTTGGCTGCCTTATGTCTCTGATGGAGTTGTGTAAATGCAAATAAACATGATCATCAGCTCCATCCCTACCCTGGTTTCAGAAATCAAGACTGAAATATAGTTTTCATGTAGCAACAGGAAGCTCTTCACATGTAACAAAGCTGACTGGAAAGAGTGTAGAAAACCTCCAGGAAGTAAACTCTAGAGTGGAGTTTGTTTTCCCTTTAGGATCAACACGACATTGAAATTTACAAACATTCGGCAGTGGCTCATTAATTAGAATTAGTAGCTCTTTATCTCTCATATCTAAGATATAATACTATATAATATTATAAAACTGTTGTGCTGCAGTATTTAAGATCAAGGTTGTTTATATACCACAGAGATATTTTTATTTGAACAGATAATCAATTTTTGCTTGAAGCGTGATGTGAAATGTTGAGCGTTTTAAAGAACCTGGAGATAAAATGATAGCATCAACCATTCTGGTTATTCCTCAACTGCTCTGGATAAACTGTGGGTATGTCTACACCCAGCCGCTAGTTCGGCGGCTGGGAATCGAAGTTCTGGGTTCGACTTATCGCGTCTTGTCTGGACGTGATAAGTCGAACCAGGAAGTGATCGCCGTCGACTGCGGTACTCCAGCTATACGAGAGGAGTACCGCGGCGTCGACGGGGGAGCCTGCCTGCCGCATGTGGACCGAGGTAAGTTCGAACTAAGGTACTTTGACTTCAGCTACGTTATTCACGTAGCTGAAGTTGCGTACCTTAGTTCGAATTGGGGGGTAAGTGTAGACCAGGCCTGTGTGGTTTCCTCCCTGGTCGTTTGTTTAACCCATCCCTCTGTTATAAAAATGTCAAACCACCACTCCCATAATCTCTTAGCTAAAGACTATTTTTGGCAGCAGATTGGGTCTTGGAATCCTCTTCAGCAGTTAAGTATCAGAGGGGTAGCCCTGTTAGTCTGGATCTGTAAAAAGCGACAAGGAGTCCTGTGGCACCTTATAGACTAACAGAAGTATTGGAGCATAAGCTTTCGTGGGTGAATACACATCTGACGAAGTGGGTATTCACCCACGAAAGCTTATGCTCCAATACTTCTGTTAGTCTATAAGGTGCCACAGGACTCCTTGTCGCTTTCTTCAGCAGTTGACATTATATGGAGGTTGAAACCACTCATCTCACCAGGTTGTGAGCTGAGCCAGATCAGAATAGAAGTCTGCAGGGGTGAAACCCTTTCACTAGTACCTTACATGAGCAGTTTCCTTTACAGTTCAATGAAAACCTGTAGAGATACCATTGGCCTAATTTTGCCATGGCATAGCCACCACAATTCCATTTGTTGCATGTGATACCTGGGCCACTATAATCTGGAAATTGAAGGACATAAAATATACATCGGAAAAACAAAGCATATCTTAAAAGTTTTTGAATATTTAACCTGATATGTGGTTTTTAACTTTATAGACTTGTATGCAGATTTGAGTCAGATCACAGTCTGGTGAGCTGAGTGGTTTCAGCCTCCACACAAACATTGCAAACTGCTCAGCTCTACTCAGAACCTATGAAAATGAGGCCACTAGAGTGCAATTTTGTGACAATGGTTCTAGCAGCACAGTTCAATCTCATATAATTTTGTGTTTAATTTGATAATTGGAATTATAAAGCATATCAATATTCAGCTATTTAAACCAAAAGTAAAGCTTACTCAGAAATGATCACTAATTCAGAAAAATGTTTTCTTTCCATTAGCACATTTTTCGTAGAGACACTGAATTTCATTTAGCCTCAGCCATACGAATTAAATGGATCAAATTCAACAGTGACATACACCCCTATACAATCCCATGGACAAAATTCATCCATGATGAAATTGTATTGAGTTTAGCAGAGTTACACTAGGGATGGACTTGGCTCAGTAGGATTACCTGGGATGCAACTCAGCAGTGAATATAGCCCACTGTGTTTCTCTGTGTATATCAGAGTTAATATTTCCACATTTGATTAAAAGACTAATTTGTATCCGTTCTCTAGCACAGAAATGGCATGTTACCATAAATTAATTGATGAACTGGCAGGAGTTCAGAGAACAGCAACCAAAACGATGAGTGGGTTGAAGGGATTGATTTATGAAGAAACTTTAAGGGAATCTATATAGGTTGGGTAAATGAAGATGAAGAGTTTGTGTCTCTGAAGAGGCGATGAACCTGAAAACAGTCTACAGATATTTGTAAGGTATAAACACCAAGGGAGAAAGAGGAATTATTTGGTGTGATACATAGACTTGTAACTAGGAGTAAAGAAATGGAAGTAAAAAGACAGGTTAGACTGAATATTAGGAAAAACTTCTTTTACACAAATGTCTTAGTCTGTGACATAGTCTCCCTAGAAAAGTGATGGACACTTCATTACTTGGGTCTTTTAAAACCAGACTTACCAACACTCTAGAAAATGTAGCTGAATAACAGCTAAGTATTATTACTTAAAAGAGCTATATGGAACAGTTCTGTACTGACAGAGAGTTGAACTAGAAGGACGAATAAGAGGTTTTCATATCTAAAGTCTAAGATACTTTGTTTCTATGACAGAGTATAATATAACTGCTGAGCTCCTCACCAGCATGTGCATACCTATGTGTGTGTGTATAGCTTTTCTGCAGTATAATTAACTGACCTTCACTCTCAGTTAAAGCTTACAATTCCAGGGCCTTAGAATCATAGAATCATAGAATATCAGGGTTGGAAGGGACCTCAGGAGGTCATCTAGTCCAACCCCCTGCTCAAAGCAGGACCAATTCCCAACTAAATCATCCCAGCCAAGGCTTTGTCAAGCCTGACCTTAAAAACCTCTAAGGAAGGAGATTCCACCACCTCCCTAGGTAACCCATTCCAGTGCTTCACCACCCTCCTAGTGAAACAGTTTTTCCTAATATCCAACCTAAATCTCCCCCACTGCAACTTGAGACCATTACTCCTTGTTCTGTCATCAGGTATCACTGAGAACAGTCTAGATCTATCCTCTTTGGAACCCCCTTTCAGGTAGTTGAAAGCAGCTATCAAATCCCCCCTCATTCTTCTCTTCTGCAGAAAAGCAATCCCAGTTCCCTCAGCCTCTCCTCATAACTCATGTGCGCCAGCCCCCTAATAATTTTTGTTGCCCTCTGCTGGACTCTTTCGAATTTTTCCACATCCTTCTTGTAGTGTGGGGGCCAAAACTGGATACAGTACTCCAGATGAGGCCTCACCAATGTTGAATAGAGGGGAATGATCACGTCCCTCGATCTGCTGGCAATGCCCCTACTTATACAGCCCAAAATGCCGTTAGCCTTCTTGGCAACAAGGGCACACTGTTGACTCATATCCAGCTTCTCGTCCACTGTAACCCCTACATCCTTTTCTGCAGAACTGCTTCCTAGCCATTCGGTCCCTAGCCTGTAACAGTGAATGGGATTCTTCCGTCCTAAGTGCAGGACTCTGCACTTGTCCTTGTTGAACCTCATCAGGTTTTTTTTGGCCCAATCCTCTAATTTGTCTAGGTCCCTCTGTATCCTATCCCTACCCTCCAGCATAGCTACCACTCCTCCCAGTTTAGTGTCATCTGCAAACTTGCTGAGAGTGCAGTCCACGCCATCCTCCAGATCATTAATGAAGATATTGAACAAAACCGGCCCCAGGACTGACCCTTGGGGCACTTCGCTTGAAACCGGCTGCCAACTAGACATGGAGCCTTCTCCCACTCCCTCCCACGTATTGATGTATTGCTTCTCTGCTTACCTGAAAACCATTTTTCTGAAGGGTTCAGCTATCTCCAGTGCCTTTAGGATTAATTTCAGCCTGCAAGGTGCAGTGTCTTCAGAGAGATTTTTTGTGCGCTCTCAGTTTCTACTGAAGTCAGATCACTCAAGGGGAACTGGTAATAAAGGGCCCAATCTTTCAAGGTGCTGAGTAGAGCTGGGTGAAATTTTTCAACTGAAACTTTTTTCCAGCAAAAAATGCAGATTTGATGACACCAAAATGGTTTGCAAATTTGTGTCTGTGTCACTAAATTGTTTACATAAAAACCAGACCCCTCCCTCAAGAAATATTCTGAAAAAGTAAAAATATTTCATTTCAGCATTTTAAAATGGGACATTTTTGGTTTTTAATGACTTTTAGTTTTGAAATTTTCTTCAATTTAATTTAAAAAAAATTCAAAAACATTAAGAAACTCAACATTAAAACATTTTCTTTGACCTGAAATGATTTTTTTAAAACTTTTTGATTTGCTGAAAATTTTCAGTTTTTGGGTCAACACAAAATGATCCCCCCCATCCCCCATTTCTTTTTTTTGTAATTGCCAGCTATCTGAAAAATCCATTATTCACCCAGCTGTAGTACTGAGTGCCTTCTGTTGGGTGCTCCTAACTGTATTCAGGGACAGTTGAGTGCACTCAGAATTCCTGCTGAAGTAATTTGGAAGCAGGTGTCACTCAGTAGTTTGCAGGATTTGGTATGGTAGGTTGGTGGAGCTATTTAGCACAAGCAATGTAGGGTCAGTCAGTCATATTCCTTTTCTCAGGAAGAACTTTATATCCCAGCCACAGAGCAACAGTCCACAAAACATCAGAAATGCAACAAAAGTGTTCCTAGCTCAGGATTTCTCACCTAGACCCAAGTTGTGAGTTTAGAGGCCAGACTTCTTCCACGTGGTCTTGTTTCCTGTTCCTGGAGCTACTGTTTCTTCTTTGAGTGCTTGTTCATGTCCATTCCAATCAGGTATGTGCGTGCGCACGTCCACAGTAGCCGGAAGATTTTTCCCATAGCAGCCTCCGTCAAGTCGGCCTGGGCACCCCCTGGAGTCGCGCCTTCCTGGCACTCAATATAGAGCCCTGCCGACCCGCCAGCCCCTCAGTTCCTTCTTATCGCCAGTGACGGTTAGCTGGAACATCCCATAGCTCTTGCTTAGCAAGTGCCTTTATCTCCGTTTTTTGTATATAGTTTTCTGTAGTTAGTGCATAGTAGTTAGTTTGAGTTAGTTGGGGGTTCCCCCCACTTTGAACTCCCTGGAACTGGGGTATGCCGTGGTCCCCGAGTTTCAAAACCTGTGAGATCTGTGCTAAGCACATGCCAAAGAGTGACCCCCATGCTTCTTGTCTAAGGTGCCTAGGGGAAGGTCACCAAAAGGACCAATGTAGGATCTGCCGCAAATTCCGTCCCAGAACTATTAAAGAAAGGGAACAGCAGCTTAAGGCAGCTCTTCGCCCCCACTCAGACCCCAGCTTGGGGGACCCCGCACCTAGCATGTCCTTGTCGGTGTGGAGTGCCCCGGCACTGTCATCTGGGGAACCGGTGCCAAAAAAGGACTCCTCCCAAGATGCTCGGCACCGGCACGGCTCCTCCCACCATCAATCAGCTAGGCACTGGTCTCAGTCGCTGGTGCCTCAGACGAAGAAGAAGCCAGAGAGGGAGTGTTCTCCCCCAGCTAAGTTTAAGGAGGCAATGGCTGTGAGACCCCAGTCGGGCCACAGCACCAGGTCCTCGGGCAGGGCCGCGTCGACTCCTGCCCAGGTGAGGCAGTTGAGTCTGGGCCCAACGTGATCGCTGGACCCTACTGGCCAGCAACTACCATTCCCCTTGACACTGGAGGCTTTAGAGGTGGCTCAAGACTTGTGGTGTCTCATGGCGCCGTTCTCGCCCCCTAGTACAGAGTTGGCTCTGGCCCCATCTGCACCCCAGGTGCAATCAAGAGGGAAGCCGGCAATGATGTCCCAGCACTCCCCTTCTCCACGGCACCCTCCAGCACTGACACCTCCGGAGAGAGAACCTAGTAGGTCCCTGGGCTCCTGACGCTCGGTGCCCCGAAGCATGGCTCCTTCGTGGTCTTCGTATTCTGAGACCTTGAAGTCGGACTCCTACCACTTTGATAAGAGCAGGAGGTCCAGGTTGTGGCAGGAGAGATGGGCTTACACGGCGCCATGGCCACTGCAGTGGCAGAACCCCTCTCAGCGGCCCTTCTGAACCCCATGGGCTTTTCACCAGAGCCAGAGAAGGAGCCAAGGGTCCTGCTCGGTGGCAACTTTGATGGCTTCGGCCACCTTTATCCCACTGGCTGAGCAACCAGCCACTGAACCACCACCACTGACGTTGACACCATCAGCTGTGGCACCGGCACCGGGACCAAATATATGGAGATATACCTATCTCATAGAGCTGGACGGGACCGTGAAAGGTCATTGAGTCCAGCCCCCTGCCTTCACTAGCAGGACCAAGTACTGATTTTGCCCCAGATCTCTAAGGGGCCCCCTCAAGGATTGAACTCACAACCCTGGGTTTAGCAGGCCAATGCTCAAACCACTGAGTTATCCCAGCTTCAGCACCAGCTGAGGCTTTGGTGCCGACATTGGCACCAGCTTCGACAGTGGCTCTGGTGCCACCAGCATCACCAATAGCAACCCCAGCACTGACAGTGACACCGACGGCAGCTCTGGCACCAACAGCACCAGCAGCAGTTCCACTGATGCTGACACCAGCACCGAGTTTGGTGCCGACAGCCCCAGCACCAAGCATGGCACTGTCCATGTCTGCTCCTGCACAGGACCCCTGAGAGTCACAGGATCCCTTGGGTGTCGATGGCAGGGAGCTGCTGCCGTTATTTGGAGCTTCTTCCTCGTCATCACCGGATGAGGCGCCGGCTGGTACCAGGTGGTCTTGTTTCCTGTTCCTGGAGCTAGTGCTTTTATGGCATTTCCCTGCTGTACACTAGTGGGAGTTTGAATTGGGATACACCAATACCAGTAACCCAAACCAATCACCCATGTAGGCAGCTAAAAAAAATTCGTTTGTTCTTGTATGAAATTAGTGAAGCTAGTCATAATCTGAACATTCAGTGGCAGGAGAACATGGGATGTAATCCCTTCCATGGGTCACTCTGTTGAGCTCAAATCACACTGAATCATCTTGCCTTTAAGAATTCTTTTCTTTGGTTCTTTGTGGGTCACCAGGGGTCCTTTCATGATCAGGTGACATTTCTGTCACCTCTGTTGTGTGCTGGAGGTGAGACAAAAAGCTCAGAGGATAACCTCCTCAAATTGTCCATTACCAGACACGGTGGAGTTTAGATCCATGGCTCCTGGGATGGTTCCTTCAAAAGTCAGTCAACTGGACCCAGTTCCAGCCTAGCACCACAGAGTAAGACAACCTTTGGGCAATAGCCACAATCATCTCTGAGGTGTGGCCATTCACTGATACCATAAATGGTGATGGGGTAACCAGATATCTCCTTAGATACAACCAATTTACAATGTCCTGTCAGATCACTGTACACCAGAGATCACATGCTTTTCCTGCAAGCACATCTGATTGGTGCCTAAGTCTACTAGCTCTTGAACTTCAGTCTCTATTACTATTGGAATCTCACACCTCTCAGGTACAACAGAGAAGTCCTGTGGCCCACAAAAACAAAACAAAAAGGAGGAAGCTTCTTGCCCCTGGAGTGATTCTAGTTCCATATTTAGTAGTTATCCCTTTGCTCACCATCAGGACATGCTCTGGGGGCGTAAGTCTTAACCTTAGTTTATTCCCAGCTGAACCACACAAAACTCCATGGAAACTCTGAGTGGGAAACCCCCCAGCCCACAAAGAATCTTCCACATGGTATGTGTAATTCCCTTCAAAACAGAGACTGAGAGTTTGTCAGACATGATAGGCATCCTGACACCTATCTTCCCAGGCTTAGTTCTAGTCCTGCAGTCCAGACTGGCCCCCACTAATTTCTCCTCTATGCATACCATCACATTTGAGGTATTTGCCTGATGGTAGCAAATCCACTCCTTTGGTCCTTTCAGCAGCACTATATAGAATTGTTCCAGGACAACTAACTACACTGTCTCCTCACTGTAACATGTTTATAGCTTTATCCATCAGTTGAAGAGATCCCGGAATCAGTGATCAAGGGTGAGAGCTGGGGAAAACTTTTCTGTTCAGAATTGCTGTGATTTTCTTCCTTCATAAGCCCATGTCCATCCAAAATGGCTGCTTTGTGTAATTCATAACAACTTTCAGAGGTATGATCCATCACCCAGCATCATCATACTGCTTGAGGCTTCCTAGTCAGGCATAGGGCCAGCCTGAGTACCCAATGGTCATGGGACCACCAATGTGCAATCACCAGACATTCAGAGATCTTTATATGCACCTCTATGTCATCCTTAGTTGCCATTTTAGTTAGGAATCCTCCTTCCATAGATGTGGGAGGAGATGTGGCATTACCCTCATTCAGTCCAGAGGAGTCTGTCTTATTCATTCCATTACCTGCAACAAGAATCTTTTCTGGGCTTCTTGATGTTGGTGGTCATGCTGCAAAAATTGCTACTGCTGAAGCAGTTACTGCTGCTAGAGCTGCTGCTATTGCTGCTGCTTCACCAACCACTTTAGGCTTTCTTTTTCCATGTTATAATGGATCAGTTATTACTTCAGTATCTCTGTACAGTAGATAGACAGGTCTGTTTTTACAGAGAGAACTTTATACCTTAGTCACAGAACAATAGTTAAAACATCAGAAAGGTAACAAAAACTGTTCCCCAGATCAGGGTTTCTAACTAGAGCTGAGCAAATTGACTTTGTGGTTTGGTGGCTGAAATGAAAATAAATAAATAAATAAAAATTTGGTTAGTTTTTAACTGATTTTTTTTTCATTTGCTGAAACAAAAAACTGAAAAAAATGCTTTTGGGTTGAACAAAACGTTTTGAATGTCATTTCGACTTTTGTAAAAAAAAATTCCTCATTTTTACTCAGCTGAAACTATTCATTTAATTTGAACTGAATTGTACCTGGCCTTACCCAGCTCTTTGTGTTTTCCTGGGTTCTTTTATTAAAGCTGTGATTCCTTGTACATTTTTTACCCGAGTAACATTATGTTGTGTCACATATAGTTTTGAAGGTTGGATATGTCTGCATATTTATGATTGATTGGTACATTGTGCCTAAAAATAACATAATTTATCTTTTCATAGCACTGGTGAAAGCTGATGAGTTGACTGCACTGGAAACTCAGGTCTTCTCTCCATCCATGTTGTAGGATTGCAGGCTTTTCAACATTATCCTGTTCATTGGCCCTGCCCTGGAAAAACTACGTACATGTAATTTAATCTTTTGCTCATTCAGTCTTGTGCTTTCTGCTGGGACAGTCAACTGTGGTGCCAATTGCTGTGTGTGTGATGTGAACATTTAGTTTACCAGGACAGTGTTTGAGGCTAACAGCTCATTTGATGTTGACCATCAAACAGCCCTCAGATAGTAATGACTTCTGATCACTGCTCAGATATTATGGTGATAGGTACTATAGAAAATCCAAAGATAGACTGATAAACTATGGCTGGACACTATTCACAGTGAACAATTATCCAATAAATATAGTTCTTTTTCTGTTAATGAATTATCTGTGAACAGTATGTGATTTTTATTAATTTATTTATTCATAATTGTTCAAGAAATTATTTATGCAAGTGTATCTCAGCCTGATGATTGTTCACTTCTGCTATATCTGCTATTGATTACTTGTGGTGTATGGCTGGTCACCTCAGTCATGTGCTACTGCTTCTGCTCCTTGATAAGAGAACTGAAACTTTATAAACAGGTGATGAGCAGTTCTGACATGAGTAGCAAATATCGACATTTGTTCATGAATACCCATGTTTGCATGTGAAACCAATTTTGGACAAAAATAGTAATTCCCAAACATTCGTGTGAACAAAAAATGGTTCACATGAGTGTTTGTGGAAAGCAAATAAATGGGGTGTGGACATAGTCTAATTGAAAATTGATTCAGAATTTACAAAAATATTTATGAATTATTCCCCCCACCATTTGCTCTATTCTGGATATTATGGACCTTGTCTGGATTTGAACCAGTGACATTAGAGGTGTAGTAGTGGGTCTTTTGGCCCAATCCTGTATCACTGAAGTCAATTAATTTTGCCATTTATTTCAGTGGGAGCAAGATGGAGTCCTATATCCCTGTACTAGTTACCTGAACCATCCATTAATTCTTAAAATCATTTATCTAAACAAATCACACCAATATTTAAAAATCATTCTTTCTGAAGGAAAACAAAAAGCAAAGCCCATGTAACATGAATATTTCAGTTGCTCTCTTTATGGAACCTAGGAAGCAGAATTTTTACCAAAGCCTTCCTTCTGAGTTTCATGAATCCGTGTTCATTGCTGAGCTGGCTTTCCATATCTGTGGTTATGCTTACAGCAGAGCTATATATATATCATGACAGATCAGGGACTTTCCACCATCTCAAAAAATAGTCTTTCTATAAAATAAATTAAAATACTAGTACAGTTTTCATACTTTGAAGGTTGGAAATGGAACACAGAATGAAAATAATATTATTCACATCATAAACTATTTTACAGTTACATTAGTTTACTTAAAATGAAGCTGAGTTTCGTGATGGTAGAGGAAATAAAGAATGTATTTGGGCAGTCTCTATAGAGGGTGCAAGAGCAGATATAGGGGGAGATAGCAGAAGTTTGTCTCTCCATGGATGGATCTGGGTGTTGCCTTTCAATATGGAAATCACAGGAAGGTTGGTCTAAAGGAGAGAATGAATACATGGGGACAGATCCTCTGGACCAGTAAAACTCCATTGTGTGGCTCAGGATAGTATCTGTTTGGCTACAGCCCCTCACTTTTAGTCAGATCCCTCCCCACTTTGGAGATCTTTGAGCTCTGATGTGGTCAACCTGAGTATCTGGCTCGATTCATTACCTAGATGACAGCAATATCTTGGAGGAACAATGGTCAGGCACAGAGGCTACTGCCAGCCTCTCAAACATATAGGTTGGTCCAATTTTTGATGACAAGCATGTGAATATCTGCAAGTAGGGTTGGACCACAAAAGGTTCCATAACTGATTGCTTGTCAATATATATATTTGTATCCAGCAGTGCTATTGTACTGACAAATTACTCACACTTTACTCTCTGGGATAGGGATGTGAAGCCCTGCCCCAAGGCTCGGGTCACCGTAATCGTGAAGGGGGAGATGCGGGCCATGGTGGTAGGCCTGGCACCGAGGCTAGCTTATCCTGTCATCTTAGGCCATGACTGGAGGGGATTCGCAGAGGTCCTGCGTGCTGTGAACCTGGGGTCCCAACAGCTTGAAGTAGACTTTGAGGGAGAGCTGTTTGAGGAAGCAGACGAGGCACCCAAGAACCCCGACCCGAATGGCCAAGCAAGCAGAGATTCTGACCGTGACACCCTCAGATGAAGAGGGGGTTCACCCTAGGGAACCCGCTTGGAAAGGGGCTGAGTTTGGGGGCCAGACTTCAGCCTGGACCAAAGGGATGATCCCATGCTCAGTTGGGCCTCTGAACAGCTGGCTTGCATCAATTCTACTGTGACGGAGCCCCATCGGACAACAATGTACCCCCACTTAGAATTGACTGGTGACCACCTTTACTGGATCAACCATGATCCTTGGACACATGATACTCAAGCTCAGCACATGGTACCCTGATGTCACTGATATGCGGTTTTGTGACTCGCCCATGACATTTCAGTGTCTGGCCACCTGCGTCATGAGAAAACACTAGTGCGAGTTCTGGCCTGGTTTTTCTGGCCCGAGGAGCAGGTTAAACAATAATAATTTATAGTGCAGTTCATCTCCAAGTGTCCCAAAGTGCTTTACAGAATAGTGCTTAATTCTGCTCTCAATGAAAGCAGCATGAGCAGGATCTTGTCTTACAAATTTAACACACCACAGAATGCAGCCACCTCTGTTGTGGAGGTCAGTGGACAGTGCCCAGCACATTACACAGAAGTGTGTGTGTGTGTGTGTGTGTGAAGTTTGGTCAAGTCATCAGATCAAACTCTTACTCTTACACAAAGCACCATGGAATATTCAGTGTTCAGGCAAAGCAGATTGGACCTTCATTTTGAAGATCTTATCCGAAAGACTTCTGATTGCAAATGTAAATGTACATTTACTTGAAAAGGTACCCTCAAACAATACCTCATACTTCAATGAACTTGCAATCAAAGTGGTGTACAAGACCATCCTATTACTAAATAGGATCTACTCAGGGTTAGTGTTGTGCATTGCCATGCTAGAGAGCTGAGTTCAGTCTCTGGCCTGACAGAGGATGAGTGCAGTGCGGGAATAGAATGTTTAGCTTCTGAGATCAGGAATGAAGTGTCACTCTTAAGAATGGTGCTGATGAGCTCCAAAGCCAGTCCCACATTGCTTTCCTCAGCTACAAGGAAAAAAAGTTCAACTTGAGATCCAAGAAATGGTGGAATGAAAACGGGGATTTTCCAGGCTCCAAGAGGGCAGAAGAAAAGCCATATAGGTCTGTATAACTCCCTTGCTGCTCTCTAAATGTCAGGTTTGCTTTCTTACATTTTGGACAGTGCAACAATTTAAAA
This sequence comes from Terrapene triunguis, assembly GCF_002925995.2. NCBI lineage: Eukaryota > Metazoa > Chordata > Testudines > Emydidae > Terrapene > Terrapene triunguis. The sequence goes on along the minus strand of NW_020664493.1, from coordinate 3,822,538 downwards.
AATCACAAAGAAGGGCATTTTGACAAGTCATATTACTACAGATGGGTGGAAGTGTTTCAAGTGACTTCAGTAGGAGCAAGTCTGAGCCCATAATGGAACTGTCCCATTGCAATGCTTGATAGAGTACAACACAGAAGTACTTCTTTAGACCAGTTACCCATCGTCTATTGTCATGATCTGCCAACAAATATCTGTCACCATTTCCATATAGTTGTTTCTTCTGTGAGATGGCCTCTATGTTTTTCCACTTGTGGGAGTCTACTAAGCAGTACAACCCCTAGGAGGATTGACTGAGGAGTTTTAATTAAACAACTACTGTAGAACTGTTTTCCAAATCATACATCAGATCTGGATGCCAAATCAAGAAAGTGGTGCTGAGTAAAGGTGCGAACAGCATTCCAGGTACCAGCCCTGCAGATTTCTATGATGGAAACATTGTGGAGGCAAGCCATCAATACCACCTTAGCTGTGTCAGCTGCATGAAGAACTCCTTTTGAGCTCCACTAATCCTTATGGAAAGTGGACCAGAGGTCTCCACAATTGGAATGCCCTGCCCAAGTATGGCCTTGAATCTGAGAAGAGCTTGACAACAACAGGGTGAGGTTTAGATAGAGGTCTTCCTGGTGCTGACATAATCGCTAGTGCTGAGAGAGATGCACTGGTAGCAGGTCCCCGCTGAGAAACTGCTTGACACTGAGTGTACTTTCGCACCAACAGACCCAGACAACAGAGTGTTCCATTGATTTGGTTCTGGTTGATGGTACCAGACCTGAAAATGAAGGCTTCTACTTTCCAGTTTGAGGGGGCGTAAAGGCTGAATTTGGCAGGAGAACTGTGCTCTGACCTGAATTAGATCCAGTGATCTAGCTCATAATGTCTCTAACATCAGGAAAGCCTGGATCCAGGCCTGCCTGCCCTTTCAGGCCTGATATGTGAAAGAACAGCAAGTCAAACAACAGTTGGGGGGAAGGACTTTCCCAAGGCACATTAAACAACAGGTATGTGCACACAAGTCTGGGAAGATGGAGAGTATGAGATACACCATTTAAACCAGACATTTCCCCAGACCTTTAGGGTCCAGATCGGACATGATATCCTGGAATTGAGCTGGAGTTGGGCTGGGAATCTAAAACTAAATAAAAACTTTAAAAACTAGTGTTAATGAATTAGGAAAGTCTTGTAAATTCACCCTTTCCCAAGTTTCTTGGCTTGAAGGGAAGGTCTCTCCACCTGTATCTTGCTGCAGAATGGAAGGAACAAGGCAGTCGGAGTCCACACAGCTTCTTATAATCTTGGTTCCAAATGTTCCATGCCATGAGGAGGGCACTGCTTTCTAGTAGGTTCCAAAGCTCAGGGTCACAAGAGGGCCTCATTCTACAAGTGGGAAAATGCTGAGGCCATCTCAAAGAAGAAATTAAATATACATTTCAAAGTAGTTTTGGTTATTGCAAACTGGGTTGTTGAAACAATGACAAAAAATTGAATTAATTCAGTACAAATAGCTGTGAAATGTACTGAGAATGTAATGGTCGCCTCAACAATATCATACTGCTGCAGTTTCTGTCACAGTGATTTTCTCCCCCTAATCTATTTTGTAAAGGTCAAAGTGTAAAACCATGTTTTTAAGTGTACTTCTGACGTAATTCTGCAGAAAAGTAATTAAAGAAGACGAAAGTGACCTTTACTCACATGGCACAAGACAAATGAAACTGTTGTATTCTTTCTCCTTCAGCAATTTTATTTGATGCTTATGTCTCATAGACTTTATAGGTGATAAAAAAGCGACACATAAGATTTGTGCACATAAAATGTGTATGCAATTTTGCACCTATATTTGCATGTGCAATTGCTATGACTGCATGTGCAAATTCAGAGATTACACATGCAAATGACCAATTAATTGCCCCATTTGTAAGTACAGTGGCAGTAGCAGCAATAGTGTAGACATGCAATAAAATACATGTTTTTAGCATATTCAAGTGGTCACCTAATTTTTAAAAATGTGGCTTCATAAATGGGTATTTTACCTGTCTTAAAAATAGATTTAAAAAAATCCTATAAGGCAGTGTAGTTTTGAGGAATGAGCATAACACTGGGAATCAGGAATGCTAATCCTGGTTCTGCCACAGACTTGTAACCTTTCAGTTTCAACATCTGTAAAATGGGAATAATAGTATTTACTCACCAATTTCCAGGGGTGTTGTGAAGACTGATTAATTAGTTAATGTTGGTTCAGTGCTTTGAACATATAAAACAAATATAAAATGCTAATTATTATTTACCCATCTTTATAAAGACTTTGAGATCCTTAGATGAAAAACTCTGCTATATCAGTGGAAAGTATTATTATTGTTATTCTTATTATAAAGTAGTTGGAGCAATCAGAAAATATTGTGGTCCCCAATATTGTTAGTTATCATGAGATTTTTTTTATAAAGGAAACATCTCAAATTAGAAAGCAGAAGCAAAACTTTATTTGTACACCGCTAAGTTTTATTTATTAAATCCTCTTATATATAGCCAGGTCACATGCTAACTCATGCTAGTGCTTCAGTTTTGTTTTTCTAAAAATTTTTACATCAATGAGTGGTTTATTTTGAAATCTTTTTTTAAAAAATATATAAATAGTGACAAAGCAAGTAGTTTGATACATTTTATGGATCCAACCTAGAAGTCTACATACACACACTTCTGTGTGGTCAAGGAGGCTTGCATATTTTTGAACTCTAAGTTGGTCTAATAAAAGATATCAGACTACAGTACTTGCTTTGTCTGCTCTGTTTTGCTGGTCCAGAATGACTACAAGGTTCATTTTCAATTTTTATCATAAAAACTGGGAAAGTTGATTTTGTGTTAATAGCCTTGAAAGAGGCTTGTACAACAGTACAGAATGTTGCCAGTTTGAAACAGATACACATTACAAAATCTGAAGATGTGAAGTTATACCATCTTGAGAATTTTGTTTTTATAAGTAAGACTGGTTTTAAAATAAAACCTTTAAATAATCATACCACACGTTTGATGGTGGAAATTAGTATGAATGTTTCTGGCAAGTGAATGATGTGATGTGGTTATTGTTTCTGTTTTCATTGCTTGCTCAATATTGGCCTTTAATATACACAGATTACCATGTAGATGGAAGGAATTTACAGTCTTGGTCTCCTTGTTTCACTCTGTGTTGCAGCACCTTTTTCACACTTTATGTTAAACATCCTGTTGATTGCATTTATCCCTACAGAAAGGAAATATCTGTGGATTGAGACAGCGCTGTCAGGGCCGGCTCCAGGCACCAGCCGAGCAAGCTGGTGCTTGGGGTGGCAGCTTGTAGGAGGCGGCATTCCGCCCAATCCTAGGGCGGCACGGCCGCTTTTTTTGGTGTGTGTTGTTACGCTCCGGCCGCCCTGTAGGGGGCGGCGGCGCAGAGGACGGGAGCGCCCTGGAGCAAGCCCGGCAGGGCAGCCTGCGTCCTTCCCTCCCAGCCGACCAGAGTGGCACAGAGCCCTCCCGGCAGGCGGTGGGGCGGGAGGGGCTGCGTGGCACCGCTCCGCTGAAGCCCTGGCCGCCCCCCTTCTCTCTCTCCCTCCCGCTCCCTCCCCTTCCCCCCTGCACCCTGGCTCTGGCCGTGCCGCCGGTTTTTTTTTTTTTTTTTTTTGCCTGTTGGGCCCCCCCGTTTTTTTTTTTTTTTCTTGGGGCGGCCAAAAAGCCAGAGCCGGCCCTGAGTGCTGTTGATGTACATTGGAAACCTGTGTCAGCTTTCACTATTTAATTGGATGAAATGAGTATTTTTAGCACTTACCATGATATTCATATGGGTGAAATCCTGGCCTAATGGAATCCAATGGCAAAATTCCTGTTGACTACAGTGGGGTTAAGATTTCACTCATGGTTCCTAACCACCTGGTAACGGAGCAGATTGGCAGCTCAGGAAAACACCACAATATCAGTAAAGAAAATGCATTCAAATAAAAAAAGAGTCAGTACTATAAACGGTCAAAGGAATAGGTTTTCAACACAAATAAAATCCAAGTTGTATAAAAGCCATATGTATGATATGTTTATTGTTATTAGTTTTTAGGCCTCAGAGGCTTAGCTGGCCCACTTCTGCAGTACAGCAAGACAGTTACAGCTGCATTATACATTTGTGTTCTGTGGGCTATTGTACTTCATCCCTTACTTACCTCATCTTTGTGGGCAAGGATCTGCTTGATCTTACTTCATGGAACTGCAGCTGTATTTGTAGAATTCTGTGATCCTCTGGTACTCCCCTCCCTGTACAATAATATGGTTTCAATGTACCAGCATTTTCTCTGGTAAGCAACTGCAAACTGCATATTTATTCCTGATGGCAATGTAATGTTCAGAGTTTTTCTCATTCTTGAGTTTAGTTCAAGAAGAAAACGTGCTTCTTGACTGATGCTCATATTAGCCAGCTGCAGCTTATAGTAATAATTATAATAATTAATAGCACAAGGTTAAAACAGTGTACTCAGAATTTATTTAGGGTGGAGGGAGGCAGAGAAATGCAATCCAGTACCTTCAGTTTATATAGCTCTCTCATCTCTAAGGATTCCAAAGTGCTTTACAAACTATATTATAGGCAGGGCTGGACTGAATGAGTAATGGAAGGGTGGTCACAACTTGGTTTTATGTCTCTTCTGAAAATCAGAATACAAGGAGCTGGAACAATGTTTAAAGCCCTGATTCAGTTAAGCACAGGAGTAATCTCATCCCAATTCAGCAGAGCACTTTGGCATGTGCTTAACTTTAAATACATGCTTAACTCCCATTGAAGATAGGAGTTTTGTCTGAAAGTCCTGAGTCAAGAAAGTATCACTATTGAGGAAAGCCTGTAGGGATGTGCTTAACTTTAAGCACAGATGTGATGATTTGGGGAGACCTGTTTATTTACAGTTTATGAACTTAATTTGCTATTGGAGACTCTCCATATGTATCTATGTCAGTCTGCAGATTCCATTTTGGAGGTGGGGCTTGTCCGCCTTCTCTGTTGTCTTTTTATTTCCATGTTGGACTAAAATTCCAAGGGGTGGTAATAATGGTGGATTGTTAAACCTTGCTAGTTTTCTATTCAAATGCAAGGATACTTTGACAAAGATGGTGGCCAGACCAAGAAAACCAGTCTGCCTAGTAGGCTGGTAACTAAGCAGTAGATCACCTCATGGCGGACTTTGATCACCAAAGCTGATCAGGAGGTCACCTGACAAGAATGGAGATTTAAAAAAAAGGGTCTCCCACTGGAGGGAGAAGAGATCTGAAGCAGAAGCAAAAAGTTGGTCGCAGGAGTGAGAAGATGCTCCCTGCTTCTGAGGAGAAGCCATGTGCAAGAGGGAAGGGGAAGAGGAAAGATCCTGGACTTCTTAAAAGACTCTGACCTAAGCCCAAAGAACACTGAAGAGTGGTGAGGAAACTGAGGCTGGGAAAGGCGTACAGGTATTTTGTTGTTTTGTTAGATCTGTATATTTCTTAAGCTGTCTAAAGTAAAGAGTAATTGTTTTAGAATCCCTTTTGTAAACCCTCTGTGTTTTGTACTTCCATTATCATGTGACCCTGGAGAGGTAGACTGTAAACCAAAGTGCTCACAAGGTTGGTGCTCTGGGAAAAGGTGTGCTTAAGCTACTGGGATATCTTGAGCGGGGGTGGGGAGAGTCAGCACTGGTCCTGGTGGCCTAAGGTAGCCAGACCATGAGGTCCCACTTCTGTGAAGGGGTAGCAGACAGAAACACAGAATCTCTGCCCAGGAAGTATGCTAGAGAGGCTGGAGTCAGAGACGGTGACTGGAGTCTGCTGAAACCCACGGGAAATGTAAAGCATATGAGGTCCAGCACCTTGAGACCCAAACACAGCAGCTTGGTGAGCATCCAGCAGGGGGAGCTTTACCAGGGTTGTGACAATGTTGTAAGTGATTTCCTGAATAGGAGCTGAAGTGATGGAATGCAGATTTGAGGGAATTTTTACAGTAAGGCCCGAGTTCCAAAGTTCTTTGAAATCAGTGAGAATCTTTCCATGACTTCAGTGGTCTTTGGATCAGGTCCATAATGCAGATTTCATTAGCTACCATTTTTCACCTGTTACTGTCATATATAAAATTCCACTTAATAAATGCCATCCTGAAATGAATTTTGGGTATGCACACAGTAACCGCACTGTTACTTCCTAATCTGTACCTATGATGTTCTTATTCTTCTCTTTATATTTATAAATTCAAAATAATTGTAGTATAATTGGCTGTGAATTAGACAAACTATCTTGCAAATCCCTAAAATTCACAAAATTTTTCAGGCATCATATGAGTTTTTTCCCCCAAACCTCAGGAGGCTTAATTAGATTCTGCAGTCAGTTCATTCTCACTGAAGTCAATGGGAGTCTTGCACGTGGAAAGTCTGCAGGATCAAAAATTATGCCCAATGGGTGCATAGTCCTACAGAAGAAAAAGTCAGCTCCTTAGGGTAGCATTTCTGCCTCCTGTAAATCAACATCTATCTATCTGGCTATCTATCTATCTGCATAGATAAAAAGCATATTGTCTAGTGTGAAATACATTGCACAGTACAAAACTGGCTTCTGAATTTATTTTACCATATATACCAGAGGATATGTTTGGCATCATTATATTGTGCCGTGTTGCAGTCTTTGGAGGATGTTTTCAGCACTTATTATTTCTGCACCTGATCTGTGCCCCTTTCTGTAACAGTCCCTTAATGCTCTCTGATATGATGTGGATGAGCATCAGCATTAGAAAACTTATGGCCAACATTTTTGAATGTGAGTGCCTGGCATCAGCAACAAAGCTATCACATTTTAGGATTTTTCTTTCTAAATTCTCATTAACTAGTACATCTATAAATTTATTTTAGGAGGTATTTACACCTCAAAAAACCTGAAAATCAAAAAACATTAGTGCCTGCTTCTGCTTCCATTAAAGTCAATGGGACCTTTGCAAATGATATGCTAAGATAAGTCCTCTAACTGTGAAAGTTGCAAAGATGATACACATGAAAACCACAAGTAATTTTCTGTTTGGTCATATCCTATTGTATTTTCAAATGCACAAGCAGAGTACAGCATGGTTTGTTCTTGAGTTAAACAATGCTGTACCAGTGTATTTTGGGCCTAATTCTGCAGCAGGCTACCTCTGTATTATAGCCAATAGTAGTTTTGCCAGATAACAGAATGCAGGCCTGGGTCATTCATTATCATACACAACTCATAAATATGGCAAGTTGATAGTTCAAGGCCAATTTTAAAAAAGGCTTTAAAAGTAATGTAGCTCTTGGTTTGATTTTACACCTCCCTGAGTGGTATGAGTAATGGAAGGGTTTGGTGCAGCAGTTTTCTCTCTATTTCTCTTGTGTTTCATGTGATCAGTTTTGACAGGTTTCCTGGAAATACACATCATAACTGAAGCAGATACTGTACATGTTTTCATTTAAGGATCACTGAATGGTACTAGAAATTTGCCACCAAACTATTGTAATCCCATACGTCATTTTCATATTGCAATAGTGAAAGTGAATGACAATCCACCACAAGAAAAAATAACTCCTAGAATTAAGCCTTTTTTATGTTCATTTTCGAAGCATACCAGCCCAAAGAGGTTGAGATTTGTAAACAATTCATAAGCTGTAAAAAATAACAAACAAAACATTCTCATCCATTTGTTGCCTGAATCTACCAAAGTTTGTTAAAAAAATATTGGACATTAGCTGTCAGTTATGCTGGTGTGTGTCTAGCATGAATTCTTTCGTCTTCAACTTTTTAGTACGTGTGCAATATTTTAAAATGTCTATTTATTCATACAGCAGGGACAGCACCTTTCCCTGACTTCTACTCATCTGTGGTTATGGACCATAGTGGGCATGGACTTGGACTTATTCTTTGGCCTCTCCACATCACCTGCTTAGGAACTAGAGATGGTACCATGCTACAAAGCAGAGCTAGTCAAAAATTTTCTGATGGAACAATGTTTAGTTGGAAAATGCTGATTCAGCAGAACCAAAGCATTCCATGGGAATGTGTCAGTTCCACTGAAACTTTTCACAGAAACCAAGCAGGGAGGCAGGCTGGCTGGCCAGTCTGGTTTGGGATGGGCTGCCAGGCTTTCTGGTTGCCCTCCTGGTGGGCTACTGGGCTCCCAGGCTCTACAGGATCACCAGTTTCCCACCTGGTGGACTGCCATGGAGCCATATCCTGGGCATCCTGGGGAGCTGGGGAGCTGGCTACTGGGGTGTTGGGTAGCCTAGAGAGGCAGGTGCCCTAAGGAATTGGGGAGCTACCTGAGAAGCAAGCTTAAAAAAAATCCATCCCAGTTCTTCCAAAAGAGAATTTTTTTCACAATTTTTCTCCTGGGAAAATTTGTTGTCCTTTCATGCCAATTTAGAAATATTTTTTTCAAAATTTTTCATAGGCGGGAATTGCCTTTTCTGGCTAATGATACTACAAAATTCATATCCAGATTACTAACTCACAGAGTTCAGGCTGAGTTCTGAAATTTCCCAGTGTTTGGATGTGGCTCTTCTGCACAGTGGCCTGTGGAGTTGGCTAAACATTCAGCGGCGAGTATGCTGAACCTTCCAAAGGTGTTGTACAGCATATGTGTTCCCCCCCTGCATGCTCGGGAGCTCTGGGAGGCATTGTCCTGTAATGTTCCTGGAGATGTGTGGTTCCACACTGCCCCCAACGCAGACCTGTCCCTTAAAACCATGTTCTGTCCATATATATATAAAGCAAAAATCTAATAAATAATAGTTTACCTGCTGTCTATCATTCCTCAGCTCCTCCCCCTAAAATTTTATCAAGACTTTCTGCAAGTTGAACAAATGCTGCATTTATGTGGAAATGTATTGGCTTCCACTTTCTTCAGACCACTGCATAACGCTAACAGAATCAGTTTGAAAGCTTCTTTTATTTCACACTATTCAGCTGGCAACAGGAGTAAAGATTTGTGTCTCTGTACTATATAGGGAATGTTGGCAGGAATACAGCAGCAGTGATAACATTAGAGTTGGAACCATCACTGAGAGTTTCCTGAGTTTTTAGTATTTAAATAATAAAATATAATATTGTAGTAAAGGGGCCAGACGTTCAGCTGGTGCAAATCAGCCTAGCTCTGTTGAGGTAAATGGAACTATTCTGATAGATACCACCTGAGGATGTGGCCCATAGAAGTTTTTATTCTCAACTCCAATTTTATATTAACAACCTTGTTTTGATTTTTCAGCAGGCGAATAAATCTCTATGTAATCTGAGGCCAAATTAATTAATAACAGTGATTTCAATCTCTGTAAATCATATAAAAATGAAATATTTCTAAATTCTGCAATATGCAGGAAAACTAATAAAAATTGTAGGGCCTATAAATTTTTAAAATATCATTATTGTAGTGTACCACACAACAATCATTCTCATATCTCAGCAGCGAATGCTTTTAAAGGCTATAGTTAAAAACATATTGGCAGCAATAATAAGAAGGGGCATGGAAATATACAATAAAATATCACATAATTATTTCATACAACAAATATTAGGTAAAAAGAAGAGAAAATAAAACAACTTGGATGAGTTTTGAGCTCTTCATCCTTGTGCAGAGGGCCATTTATATCCCCAGAGAGACATAAATGCTGCATAGGCTTTCTGCTGATCTTCACGTGGGTGAATTTCACCCATGTATAGCACTAGTACGTAGACTAGTCTTTGTGTTTAAGGGCCAGCAGCAGCCTAAGCTCAGAACTAAAACTGACCTCCAAAAGAAGCACAAGAACAGAGGCAGTGCGATTACTCTGGGGGCAGGGACTGTCTTTTTGTTGTGTTAGTACAGCACCTAGCACAATGGGGCTCTGATTCCTGATTGTGGCCCATCAGAACCACTGCAATAGAAATAAATAATAATATCTAGTTAGAGGAGTGCTTACTTGAATGGAAGTGGAAGGGGCCTGCGCTTTTTGCAGAAGAAAGAACCTGGCCAGAAAATTTCTGTCAAAACAGCTTTTCATCAGAAAGAAAGTTTTTTCACAGACGCTTTTGCAATCTCCCCCTAATCCCCTTGACTAGCTCTGAGATAATGACTCAAGTTCTATCCCAGTTTATGACTGTAAAATTCTGGATGGCCACTGTGTGCAGCATGCTGGTGACTGAAATCTCTGTGGCAATACATGGCCATAATCTCAGTTTGGGTGGGACAGCCCAGAGTTTCTGATCTGTGTTTCCAGGCCCTCCTAGGCAGATGGAAGTGAAATATATCAATATTGGCTGAAGTACTGGGGTTCACCACTAGGGGTCTACACATCCTGAAGCTGTTGCACTTGTAGTGGTTGCCTCTCCTTGTTTCTTCCTGTCACTGCCTGTTTGGGCTGTCTCCGTGAAGTAGAGCAGGCAGGCAGAGAGCAAGGGTGGAGAGGGAAACAAGCAGCCCTGGGGAGAGAAGGAAGCAGCCTCGGTGTGGCCACCTCACCTGCTCATACATCTGCTGGCCCTACCTGATGGCAGCAACAGCTGTCACCTCTAGCAATTCTTTTCATGAGTCACAGGATTTCAGGTTGGGCCACAGCTCCAGTCCCCTCTTGTGAATTTCAGCCCTGCCTGAGGGAAAACCCTTGGTGATTGGCTGCCTGTCCCACTTGCTCACCTCCTGTCAGAAACTGAGAAGGGGATGGCTGAACCAGCAGTGGTTAGCCTTAGTGGTTGGAGCAGCGGTGGTCAAGCCTAGTGGTTTGGGCTAGGGACCAGAGCAGGAATCTAGAACCAAGAGCGGGGTTGTAACAAGGCTGGAACAGGAGCAGGCACAGGCTGGGACTGGAACAGAAGCAGGAATGGGAGCAGGAGCAGGCAAAGGCTGCGGCTAGTGAAGGAGCAGGAGCAGTCTGTCAGAACTGCCAAGCAATGGAGAACACTCCTGATGAGGTAACCATGTTGAGCGGACCGGAGTGGCTGCTCTCATTGGCGCCTGTATCCCTGGCCTTGGGGTCACCTGGTTAGACCTTAGCCTGTGGGTTGGCTGAATCCTAGTTGATTGACATGGAGTCCTTAGGTAATTAGGCTCAGAGATGATTCATTACATTACTTCCCCCCTTCAAAAGATACCTACCAGGTGTCTTTGGACCAGGTTTATTGATGTGTGACCATTGGAATTCTCCAAGTAGGTCAGGTCGATGCATGTTTTCAGCTGGCTCCCATGAATGATCAGCTGGACCATAACCCTCCCAATCATCAAGGTACATGAGCTTTCCTCTGAGAATTTTGGAGTCTAAGAGCTGTTTCATCAGGTATTCCTCATGCCCCTGGACCATGAGGGGTGGAAGTGGCAGTTGTACTTGGTGGTGTGCTTTTCCAGCAAGGAGATGTTTGAATTCTGGGTGCATTTTCATCACCCAAGGCAGTTGGAGTTTGAAGGCTACAGGGCTGATCTGATTGATGACCTGGAATGGGCCAAGATATTGGTAATCCAACTTCCTTAAGACTGGGTAGAGTCAAGGTGTTATATTGAGAGCCATATTTTAACTCCAACTGTGATTTGAGAGGTTGCCTGCTGACAAAGGTCAGCATAATGCTTATAATCTCTTTTGGCTGACTCTACATGGGTTTTCAATTCTTCATGGATGTGGTGAAGGTGTTTGAATAGGTCAGAGGTTGCAGCTACATAGGAGGCTTGTGGCATGGATGGGTGAAACTAAGGGTGGCAACTGTAGTTGGCATGAAAAGAACTCTGGTGGGTTGATCAGTGGTCAGCATTATTGTATGTGAATTTGGCTAAGGGAAGGAGGGCAGCCCAGTGATGCTGATGATAGGTAATAAAGCAATAGAGTTTTGCTTCAGAATTTGGTTAATTTATTCAATTTATCCATCAGTCTGGGGGTGATAAACTGAGGAAGCATGAAGTTCAACATCCAGGACCTTGAATGACTCCTGCCAGAAGTGCAAAATGAACTGATCCTCAGACAAATGTAATAGTAGATGGTAGGCCATGGAGTTTGAAGACAGAGTTGAAAAACAGTTGGGTGTTACCTCCATGGTAGGAATTTTAAGGCTTGACATGGAAATGAGACATTTTTGTAAGTAGGTTAATAGTACTGGCAGGTGACCCTGAGAATCAGGAAGGTCAGCAATAAAGTCCATGGAGATGAATGACCAAAGCTGAGATAGAATTGGCAGTGGTATCAGAGCACCAAGGGGTTTGGTGTTGGGGGTCTTCGTTTGAGAAGACATCACAGGAGTTGATGTAGGACTCAATGGACAAATGTCATTTCGGCCACCAAAAATATTGAGAGACCAGCTTCAATGTTTTCCAGTGTTCAGCATGGCCAGCCAGGGGCTAACCATGGCATAGTCAGAATATTGCTAGACATGGTTCATCATCAGGGACATAGGTCCAGTTCTTAAATATGAGAATCCCATTCTTGACAGAGAATTTTGAGTCAGGAGCTAAGTTCGTACTAGTTGACATAAGGTTTACTGCAAATGGATGAGGGGATAGGAGGGGTTTCATGAGAGAAAGCAAGTAATTGTTCACATCACATTGTGAAATGGCAGAGTTTCAGGACTGTGGCAGGTTTAAGAGCCATATTTTTCTTGTGCAGGTATCATCCTTGTGGGACAGCACATTGGATTTGCCGTTCCAGGTACCTGGGCAATAAATCAGGGTGGAAGCCAGTAAAGTAGCGGGGCAAGAACCTGTGGGAATGGTATTCCTGCACTTTTGTGCGCTTTTGACCTCACACACACTGTATGTGCAAGATCACGCTGCATGGAGGAAACCATTTTATATAGAAAGGTGCTGGGAGGTGGGTCATGCTGGTGGGGGTGTGGGATACCTGCACTAAAAAAATCAGGACTACATCACTGGTGAAATCAAACCTGGAGATAAAAAGGGACTACCGGACCTGATGGTGGTTGAGAGCCATTGCAGTTTGCAGGTACTTCAGTTTCTTGAGGTCTATATATACCTGGATGGGAAGCATGCACCTTTCAGGTGATGATACCATTTTTCAAAAGCAGCCTTGATGGCGAGTAGTTCTTTGTCACAGATTTCATGGTTTTGTTCCACAGGCATCAGTTTCAGGAACAAAATATACAAGGGTGGAGCACATATTGGGGCCCCTGTTGCTGTGACAATATTGCTCTGATCACATAATCGGTAGTGTCTGGTTCAGGAATGATGGGTTTGCCAGGTCCAGCTGTACCAAGATGGGTGCCAATGTAAATGCTTCCTGTAACAGGTGAAAGGTGGATTGGGCTTCCTGTGTCTAAGTAAATGTGGTGCTCTTCTGGAGCAGTTGGGTAATTGGGGTCACCACCTTTGAAAAGTACTTGATGAATCTTCAGCAAAAATTGGGAAACCCCAGGAAGCACTGGGGCTTCCCAGTCTACAACTGTGCATACTCTCTAGGGATCCATACCTATTCCATCGGGGCAATGATGCAGACTAAGAAGTCCACAGAAGGGTGGTTGAACTCACACTCCTTGGGATTTTTATACAGGCCATTTGCTCTGAGGCGCTCAAGTACCAGACGGAAAAGGTTTGATTTTTCTGAGAAGATGAAGATGTTATCTAGGTAGATCACCACAAATGAAAACACCCTGAAAACACCTTGAATACTGCGTACAGATGTGGTCGCCCCATCTCAAAAAAGATATATTGGAATTGGAAAAGATTCAGAAAAGGGCAACAAAAATGATTCGGGTATAGAATGGCTTCCGTATGAGGAGAGATTAATAAGACTGGGACTTTTCAGCTTGGAAAAGAGGCAACTAAGGGGGGATATGATAGAGGTCTATAAAATCATGAGTGGTATAGAGAAAGTAAATAAGGAAGAGTTATTTACTCCTTCTCATAATACAAGAACAAGGAGCCACCAAATGAAATTAATAGGTAGCAGGTTTAAAACAAACACAAGAAAGTATTTTTCACGCAACGCACTGTCAACCTCTGGAACTCCTTGCCAGAGGGTGTTGTGAAGACCAATACTATAATGGGGTTCAAAAGGGAGCTAGATAGATTCATGGAAGATAGGTCCATCAATGGCTATTAGCCAGAATGGGCAGGAATGGTGTCCCTAGCCTCTGTTTGCCAGAAGCTGGAATTGGGTGACAGGGCATGGATCACTTGATGATAACCTGTCTGTTCATTCCCTTTGGGGCACCTGCCATTGGCCACTGTCGGCGGACAGGATGCTGGGCTGGATGGACCTTTGGTCTGACCCAATATAGCCGTTCTTATGTTCTTATGTAAAATGTCATTGACAAAGTGCTGGCATGTGTCAGGGGCTGTAGCAGAGTGTGGCAGGGCCCCCTTGGCTTCTGCCTCTGCTAGGTTCACAAAGTCACTCAGAGACCCTGGATTTAGTTAACCACTGGTGCACTTTATTCTCAGGCTTGTTCCCTCCCATCGTTTCACCATGTACAAGTAACCCGTCACCGTCTGCAGACAGGAAGGAGGGAGGGAATGAGGGGAGAGTTACCTCCCTGCTTCCATTCCCTGCCTTTTTCCTTTTCTCCTGCTCTCCCCTGGTTTTCTTCCCCTGAGGCTTTTATGCAGTCCCAGGCTAATTAGGTAGCAGCTGTCTCCGCCTCCCCAATTAGGGCCAGCCCACTCTAATTTGTTCCCCTAACGAGGAGCGGATGTGACAGAGGGCTGAATCTGCAACCCTTTGCCCAGCACCCTGACACAGGGGCATTAGAGAGATTGAAAGGCATAACCAGGTATCCATAATGGGTGTGAAATGTTGTTTTCCATTCATTGCCCTTCCAGATATGGACTAAGTTGTAAATGCCATGAAAAATGAGCTTGGAAAATACCTTGGCAGAACCAATAATTTCCAACAGCTTGTTGAACAAAGGCAAAAGAGACTTGTTCTTGATGATGATTTTGTTCAAGCACAATAGTCCACACAAAGGTGCAAAGAGACATCCTTTCCCCCCCCCACAAACAAAATTGGGGCCCCATTGGGAGACATGGATGGATGGATGAATTTCTTTGCAAGATTCTTATCAAGGTATTCTTGTATGGCCCTGAGTTCTGTTTCTGATAAGGCAGGGTGGACAAACTTTTTGGCCCGAGGGCCATATCTGGGAATAGAAATTGTATGGCGGGCCATGAATGCTCAGAAAATTGGGGTTGGGTGCGGGAGGGGTGAGGGCTCTGGTTGGGGGTGCGGGTCCCAGGGTGGGGCCAGAAATGAGGAGTTTAGGGTGCAGGAGGGGGCTCCAGGCTTGGGAGGGGGAGTTGGGTGTATGTGGGGGATGAGGGCTCCAGCTGGGGGTGCAGGCTCTGGGGTGGGGCTGAAGATGAAGAGTTTGGGATGTAGGAGGGTGCTCTGGGCTGGGATCGAGGGGTTCGGAGGGCGGGAGGGGAATCAGGGTTGGGGCAGAGGGTTGGGACTTGGGGAGAGGCTCAGAGGTGCAGCCTCTGGGTGGCACTTACCTCAAGTGACTCCCAGAAGCAGCAGCTTGTCCCTTCTCTGGCTCCTACACAGAGGCGTGACCAGGTGGCTCTGCATGCTGCCCTGTCCACAGGCACCACCCCTGTAGCTCCAATTGGAGCGCCAGAGGGAGCCATTGGAGTGGGGCCATTGGAGCGTGTAGGAGCCGGAGGGGAGCCATATGGCTGCTTCTGGGAGCCACGTGGAGTGGCCCCCAACCCTGCTCCCCGCTGGAGCACCGGAGTGGGACAAGACCCAGACCCTGCGCCCCAGTGGGAGCTCGAGGGCTGGCTTAAAACAGCTGGCGGGCCGTATCCGGCCCGCAGGCCGTAGTTTGCCCACCCCTGTGATAAGGAGTAAATCCATCCCAATGGAATTTTAGTCCCTGGCTGGAGATTGATGGGGCAATTGTAGGGTCTGTGAGAGG
This sequence comes from Terrapene triunguis, assembly GCF_002925995.2. Lineage (NCBI taxonomy): Eukaryota > Metazoa > Chordata > Testudines > Emydidae > Terrapene > Terrapene triunguis. The sequence continues at coordinate 3,806,683 of NW_020664493.1, read as the reverse complement.
GTAAAATAACAGCATTCCTTTTATCAAATATATCAGCAAACTCTTTATATTTTTCAGGGATTAATGAACCATTAGCTCTTTGAATCTGCTCGACATGGAAGGCAGTGGGATTCTTAGCACTGGTTCTTGTTTCCTTGGCCCTTGACTCAGCTATACGCAGTTGTCGTTAGTAGTGCAGCTGGAATCATACCTCAAGCGTCTTCCATGAGATGTGTGGATCATGCATTGAGAGCCAGGGAATACTGAGCACTATTGGAAAGTGTGGTAACTAAATTAAGTTAAATTGCAGAGTCTCTAGGGGTATGTCTACACTACGGGATTATTCAGATTTTACAGAAACCGGTTTTTGGCAACAGATTGTATAAAGTCGAATGTATGCGGCCACACTAAGCACATTAATTCGGCAGTGTGCGTCCATGTACCTGGGCTAGTGTCGATTTCCGGAGCGTTGCACTGTGGGTAGCTATCCCATAGTTCCCGCAGTCTCCTTTGCCCATTGGAATTCTGGGTTGAGATCCCAATGCCTGATGGGGCCAAAAACATTGTCGCGGGTGGTTCTGGGTACATCCCCCCTCTCCCTCCAGGAAAGCAACGGCAGACAATCGTTTCGCGCCTTTTTCCTGGGTGAACAATGCAGACGCCATACCGCCGCAAGCATGGAGCCTGCTCAGCTCAAGACAGCAGTCATGGACATTGTAAACACCTCGCGCGTTATTGTGCAGTTTATGCTGAACCAGAACCTGCAAAACCAGGCGACGAGGAATAGGCTACGGCAGCACAGCGACGAGAGTGATGAGGACATGGACATGGAATTCTATCAAACCGTGGGCCCTGGCACTTTGGAGATCATGCTGTTAATGGGGCAGGTTCTATCCATGGAACGCCGATTCTGGACCCGGGAAACAAGCACAGACTGGTGGGACCGCATAGTGTTGCAGGTGTGAGACGATACCCAGTGGCTGCAAAACTTTTGCATGCGTAAGGGCACTTTCATGGAACTTTGTGACTTGCTTTCCCCTGTCCTGAAGCGCCAGAATACCAAGATGAGAGCAGCCCTCACAGTTGAGAAGCGAGTGGCGATAGCCCTGTGGAAGCTTGCAACGCCAGACAGCTACCCGTCAGTCGGGAATCAATTTGGAGTGGGCAAATCTACTGTGGGGGCTGCTGTGATGCAAGTAGCCAAAGCAATCACTGAGCTGCTGCTACGAAAGGTAGTGACTCTGGGAAACGTGCAGGTCATAGTGGATGGCTTTGCTGCAATGGGATTCCCTAACTGTGGTGGGGCGATAGATGGAACCCATATCCCTATCTTGGAACCAGAGCACCAGGGCAGCCAGTACGTAAACCGCAAGGGGTACTTTTCAATGGTGCTGCAAGCACTGGTGGATCACAAGGGACGTTTCACCAAAATCAACGTGGGATGGCCGGGAAGGGTTCATGACGCTCGTGTCTTCAGGAACACTACTCTGTTTAAACAGCTGCAGCAAGGGACTTACTTCCCAGACCAGAAAATAACAGTTGGGGATGTTGAAATGCCTATATTTATCCTTGGGGACCCAGCCTACCCCTTAATGCCATGGCTCATGAAGTCATACACAGGCAACCTGGACAGTAGTCAGGAGCTATTCAACTACAGGCTGAGCAAGTGCAGAATGGTGGTAAAATGTGCATTTGGACGTTTAAAAGGTCACTGGCGCACTTTACTGACTCGCTCAGACCTCAGCCAAACCAATATTCCCATTGTTATTGCTGCTTGCTGTGTGCTCCACAATCTCTGTGAGAGTAAGGGGGAGACCTTTATGGCGGGGTGGGAGGCTGAGGCAAATCCCCTGGCCGCTGATTACGCGCAGCCAGACACCAGGGCGATTAGAAGAGCACACCAGGAAGCGCTACGCATCAGAGAAGCTTTGAAAACCAGTTTCATGACTGGCCAGGCTACCGTGTGAACGTTCTGTTTGTTTCTGCTTGATGAAAACCCACCCCCTTGATTGACTCGTTCTCTGTAAGCAACCCATCCTCCCCCTTCGATCCCAGCTTGCTTTCAAAGGAAATAAAGTCACTATCATTTAAAAATCATGCATTCTTTATTAATTGATTATAAAAAGAGGGAGAGAACTGACAAGGTAGCCCGGGTGGGGTTTGGGAGGAGGATAGGAGGGAAGGAAAAGGCCACTAAAAAAGTTCAAAGTAATGACAGCCTTTTGGTTGGGCTGTCCACTGGGATGGAGTGGGAGGGTGCACGGAGCCTCCCCCCGCCGCGTTCTTACATGTCTGGGTGAGGAGGCTATGGAACATGGTGAGGGGGGAGGGAGGTTATACAGCGGCTGCAGCGGCACTCTCTGCTCCTGCTGCTGTTCCTTAAGCTCCACCAGATGCCAGAGCATGTCCGTTTGATCACGCAGCAGCCCCAGCGTTGCAGCCTGCCACCTCTCATCTCGAGCGTCCCGCATGGCCTCACGTTCACTGGCATCTTTCCTGTACTTTGCTACCATGTCCTTCCACTCATTCAGATGAGCTCTTTCATTGCGGGTGGATTCCATGATTTCCGAGAACATTTCGTCTCGCGTCCTCATTTTTCAATGCCTTATCTGAGATAGCCTTCGGGACGGAGGAGGGAGGCTTGAAAAATTTGCAGCTGCGGGAGGGAGGGAAAAAAGGGAGAGAAGTATTTAAAAAGATACATTTTACAGAACAATGCTTATACTCTTTCACGGTGAACAGCACTATTCACATTACATAGCACATGTGATTTCGGTACAAGGTCACATTTTGCATCTTAATATTGAGTGCCTGCAGTTTTGGTGTTAGAGAGCACAGACGCAGGTCCGGGCAACAAAATTCGGCTTGCATGCGGCCATGGTAAGCCATTGTCTTTCGGCTTCTGCAGCTTTCCTACAAGCAGCGCCCTCCTTTCCCACATACCAAGCAAAGCCCATTGAGTGCTGCGGTTTTCCTGTTAACATGCAGCAGCAGAAACCAAACTAACCCCCCCGCATCCAATTCTCTGGGATGATCGCTTTATCCCTCCCCCCCACCGCGTGGCTGGTATCAGGGAAGATCCCTGCAGAAACCAAACTACCCCCCCCCATCCAATTCTCTGGGATGCTTGCTTTATCCCTCCTCCCACCGCGTGGCTGGTATCAGGGAAGATCCCCCCCCCACCCCCCACTTGGCTAACTGCAGGGAATGATTTCTTTTCAGCCACAGGCAAACAGCCCAGTAGGAACGGCCACCTCTGTCCCCTTAATTAAATTCTCATATTTCAACCAGGTTACCATGAACGATATCACTCTCCTGAGGATAACACAGCGAGATAAAGAACGGATGTTGCTTGAATGCCAGCAAACACCGGGACCATACACTGCCAGGCTTTGTCATGCAATGATACCAGATTACTTGCTACTAGCATGGCGTGGTCATGTATCCCACCATGGAGGACGGAATAAGGTTGCACTGCCAAGAAACCTTGTGGAAAGGCTTTTGGAGTACCTCCAGGAGAGCTTCATGGAGATGTCCTTGGAGGATTTCCGCTCCATCCCCAGACACGTTAACAGACTTTTCCAGTAGCTGTACTGGCCGCGAATGCATCCCAAGTCCTCAGGGCAAATTAATCATTAAAAAACGCTTGCTTTTAAACCATGTTTTATATTTACAAAGGTACACTCACCGGAGGTCCCTTCCATGGCCTCATTGTCTGGGGGTTGGGAGGGTGCTTCAGTCAGGCTGAGAAAAAGATCCTGGCTGTTGGGGAGAACGGAGTGCTGTGTGCTCTCCGCAAGCTCATCCTCCTCCTCCTCTTCCCCATCCGCAGAATCCTCAGGCATGGCTGAGATTACCCCCGCCTTGGAATCCACGGTCAGAGGTGGGGTAGTGGTGGCGGCGCCCCCTAGAACTGCATGCAGCTCAGCGTAGAAGCGGCATGTCTGCGGCTCTGACCCGGAGAGACCATTTGCCTCCTTTGTTTTTTGATAGGCTTGTCTGAGCTCCTTAACTTTCACGCAGCACTGTAGTGAGTCCCTATTGTGGCCTCTCTCCATCATGCCCTTGGAGATTTTTTCAAATGTTTTGGCATTTCGTCTTTTGGAACGTAGTTCTGCTAGCACTGAATCCTCTCCCCATATAGTGATCAGATCCAGTACCTCCCGTACGGTCCATGCTGGTGCTCTTTTTCGATTCTCGGACTGCATGGTTACCTGTGCTGATGAGCTCTGCATGGTCACCTGTGCTCTGCACGCTGGGCAAACAGGAAATGTAATTCAGAAGTTCGCGGGGCTTTTCCTGTCTACCTGGCCAGTGCATCCGAGTTCAGATTGCTGTCCAGAGAGGTCACAATGGTGCACTGTGGGATAGCTCCCGGAGGCCAATATCGTCGAATTGCGGCCACACTAACCCTAATCTGAAATGGCAATACCGATTTCTGCGCTGCTCCCCTCATCGGGGAGGAGTACAGATATCGATGTTAAGAGCCATTTATATCAAAGTAAAGGGCTTCGTTGTGTGGACAGGTGCAGGGTTAATTTGGTTTAACGTTGCTAAATTCGAGATAAACTCCTAGTGTAGACCAGGCCTAGGTGATTTCAGATTTCAACCTGGAGGAGGGACATGGTTTTATGGGTAACTGGACCAGAGGACAGCATGCTACTGTCAATCATTTCCATTATATCTGGGGTGGGCTTCCTTTGCACTGGAAGTTGATGAGTCTCAGTGAATCCAGAATCCATGAAATTGCTAGAGGCACCAGAATCTACTTTCACAAACTGGATGCAATTCACCTCAGGTGTTGTTGGGACCCAGAAATGGAGCAAGACCTGCAGGTGTGGAGGATGAGAGTTTGAGGCTGCTAGGATACATGTGGGCAGAAGAGGGGGTCTGGTTGGAGGACTTGCCTCTCAGATTGTCCAGCCAAAACCCCTCTAATAGAGCTGGATGTGATTGTTTCCATTGTTTGGATGTGATGGGTCCGCCAAAGGTCTGGATTTCAGTGGGCGCTCAGTGGCAATGTGGCCCTGCCCACCCACAGTACAGGCAAAGACCATTCTGTCGCTGATACCTCTTCTCCTGCTCCATGAGACCTCTTTGTGTAGCATCAGAGGCTCCGGCTCTGGGGCAGCTTGAGGGGATGGCTCAAACAAATCAGGATGAGACTGGAATTGCGGGTAAGACATCTTCTTGATATCATTTGCACAAACAACTGTCAATCTGGAGACACAGTTTGATATACAAGTCCAAACTAGTGGGAGGTTCAACCCTTGCCAACTCATCATTCACATGGTCATTCAGACCTTGCAGAAATGGTAAATCTGTGCCGCCTCATTCCACTCTGTATCAGCAACCAGATGCTGAAAATGGGCAGCATAGGCTGAGATGGGCCGATGGCCTTGCTGGAAAAACTGCAGGGTGGCTTTGGCGGTATGGATGTGATTTGGATCATCACACATTACAGAGAAGGTGTGGATGAACTCATCAAAGTTATCAAGAATTGGGCTGGCCTGTTCCAGGAGTGGCAAGGTGCAGTCCAGAGCTTCACCAGTCCATAAACTGATAATAAGGTCCACCTTGGTTCATTATTGGGATGCATCACAGGACTTATCAGGAACAAAAGGTGGCACTAGTTAGGAACCACCCAGAAGTTCAGTGGTTTTCTTATGAAATCTTTCTGGCAGTGGAACCTTCGGTCTGAGTTCTAAAGGCACCGGGGCTGGCTGCACTGAGGTTACTAGAGCTGTTGGGATCTATGAGCACAGGGAGGCATTCTCCAGATGCAATTGGTAACTTGAACTGGAAGGCTCTGGACCAACTCTGTCAAATCAGTGATGGATGTTCTAGGGGGCTCCATTTCAGCTGCTGGAGCCTGGTGCAAAAGGAGTCGTCTGCTCAAATGGTCAGAAACTGAAGTGGATGATCTGGCTTGTGCTTGGAACAGTGCAATCAGGCCTAGTGGTTGGGCTGGGGTCAGAGCAGGCACTGGGAACCAAGAGTGAGGTTGGAGCAAAGCTGGAACAGGAGCAAGCACAGTCTGGGGCTGGAAGAGGAGTAGGAACAATCTGTCAGAACCACGAAGTGGTGGGGGATACTCCCGGAAGGGTAGCAGTGTTGAGCAGACTGGAGTAGCTGCTCATTGGGAGTGTACATCCCCTGGCCTTGGGGTCACTTGGTTAGACCTACGCCTGTGGGTTGGCTGAACCCTGGTAAGCAGGCTCAAAGATGACTCATTACACCTAATAGGGAAGAGCAGTCAATCAGGGTTGCTGCAGGAAGCATTCAGAGCTCTCTCTCCCTTCCCTCAGGAGCGAACACTTTTCTCACAGGAGAGAGCTAAAGAGCCCAGCAGCTCAGCGCAGTTCTGCTTGCTCCTCCTCCTGCCCCTCCTCTGAGCAAGGTGTTTGGGGGGGGCCTCTTCTGCTTCTTCTCCCCTCCTCTCCCTGAAATGCCTGGTCTGAGCAGCGGGAGAGAGGGGTGAAAAACTTCTGACGCTAGAGAGGAGCAGAGATGAGGCTGGCTGTATGTGACAGAACAAATGTGGGGTGTGGGGACAGATGGGAGAGTGGGGGACAGGATTGATTTGGGTGTTCAGGAACAGAATTACAGGGATGAGCTGAAGTGGGGGGTGAAAGCTTCTACAGCAGAGGCCAAAATCACCTTACCCAAAAAATTTGGAAGAGTTGGCAACACTAATAGACACACACCCCACTACTAGATAGATAGAGAGAGACACACACCCCACTGCTAGATAGAGAGAGAGAGACACACACACACCACTACTAGATAGAGAGAGAGACACACACACACCACTACTAGACAGAGACCCCTCCCTCACTAATAGATACACACGCACACACTGAGTGGGCAGGGGGAGTTCAAAAATCAAAAGATGGATAAAAAATCCCAGTATAATCTTTTAAAAAAATCCTCATGATTTTTGGGCCTCTCTCATGGTCTTGGGGGTCCAACAGATTATTTTTGAACCTTTGGGAGTAGCAATACTGCAGCAGCTTCAGCCCACTAGGGAAAGAATAAGGAGAGAGAGGAAGCACTGGGGGAGAGAGGGCAGGAAACACCACAGAGAGTGGGCAAGGAAGACCCTGTCAGGCATGAGGGCCTGCAGCTGCGCCTGCCCACTCATCAGGCCGTCAATAAGCACAGGTGGGCCAGAGCAGAACCACCTGATTGGCTAAGGAAGGCAGGTGTCTTGTTCTTAAGCCCAGCAGCTGCAGTGGCTCAGTAGCTGCATAATGCATATGCTCATGGATTCTTTGCCTGCTTGGGCTGGCTTCATTCCAAGCCCTGCTCCTGTCTAGACCCTGTCCTGCACACAGTCTTGTTCCAGTCCTGTCCCAGCCTTGCTACTGCCTGGGAACAAGCCCTGCTCCTGCCTTCCTTGATTTCAGGTAATCTGGTTCTGATTCCTGATTCTGACTCTGTCTTGACCCTTGGCTCTGTGTATCAAAGGCTGCCAAGAGGTATAATAAAATCAGCAAAGACACCTTTTCAGCATCTGTCATCAAGAGCAGATCATCAGCAGATGATATCAGAACTATCTCTAGGCCATAAACAGTTCAAAAACCTGATGGAAAAGGATCAAGAAAATGTATCGATTCCAGATGTGACTGGATCTGCTTCATCACCACCTTCTTGGCAACCTCCCCTAAAAAGGGAAGGGTGATAATTCACAAAATGGCTAATGGCAAGAGATTTTTCTTGAGCAGGGGCCTAATCACTGCCTCTTTAAAGGCAGCTGGAATCTTGTCCTCCTGAAGGGCAGCAGTAAAAAAATCTTTCAGTAGAAGGCCCAGGCAACACAGGCAAGGTTCCTCTGCATGGACAATACTTTACCAAAGAAAGGAGGACATTTGGCACCTCCATCTCTGATAGTAACTCCAGATTAAATTAAATAAACTACCCAGAGCAGTCAAACAGCATATTAATTACTATAATTTTATATTTGTAAAATGCACCCCTGTTAACATGTCTGAGTACATGTACTGAAATAATAAACACACAGGTCCAGATTCTCAGCTGGTGTACATCAGCTTAGCTCTACTGATTTCCAATCAGGCAAGGCATGCTACTTTATACAAAATACTGTAACACTAACTGCAAAATATTGCAGTATATATTGGACAGATATATGGTATTTTTTGGTTACATGCAAGCAGTGATTGCAGTACAGACAGAATGTGATAAAGACAACAACTATCTGGCCTGATACTGAATTCCCTGAATATTCCAGATTTCTACTGGCTCCAGCACATTGACTTCAGCAGGAGGTTTGGGTGCCCAAATAATGCTGCATCGGGTACCTTATATTCTCTTTCTGGTCTCACATGTGTTGACTAGAATGGTATAAAAGTTGGTGGTTTCCCTTTCCAGGAGATGATCTGAATGCTTTTTTTCTCTCTGGTTTTGAGATCACCAAGTTGTCAAACAAATCCAAAATCTCAACACAAAACACAGTTGAAATTGCCAAGTATCACCTGGTATCATGTTGAAACAATACAATACTGATAATTCTGCATGATCAGATGTAAAGCTAGAAACCAGTCCAGCTTTGTTCAAAAGGTCTATGAACTTTAGCAACCATCTTGAGGAAGATGCTCTGAATTTTAAGTTTGCTATTGGAACCAAGCAACTTTGTGTAGTTCTGAGTTTCAGTGAGAACACTATGCACAGTTGACAAGGGGCCTGATCCTGTGTGGTGCTGAGGGCACTTAGCAGCTTCCAGGTGGTGCTCAGCACCTAACAGGATTGGGTACATGTTGGCTGAAACTCCAGGCTGGAAAGCGAATATTCATCTTTTATATAAGCTCTGATTCAGCAAGGCACTTAAGCATGTGCTTTTTGAATTGAACTGCCATAGCTAACCAGATGGTGGGCAGAAAACTTGTAAGCAGAAACACATACACGGCCATAGGTGTGGTTTTAAACACTGACCATATTTGCCGGAAGTATGAATAAGGAAATGCTTTTTAGAGCCAGATCCACACACAAGCCTGTATCTGCCAAAACATACAGAACATGGTATAAGTTGTGCTACCCTTATAGAGTATGGAAATATACCAGTTTTCATGTAGTTTACTTTTATCTAACGAAGTCCAAAACGGAGTCAATGGAAATCACACCTCTAAGTATGCAATCTGTATATGGAGGCCAGGGACCAGCATGATGCTTCCTGGTGTGCTTTAGAGAGAACATAAGAACAGCCATACTGGGTCAGGCCAAAGGTCCATCTAGTGCAGTATCCTGTCTTCCAACAATGGCAAATGCTAAGTGCCCCAGAAGGGATGAACAGAACAGGTAATCATCAAGTGATCCATCCCCTGTCACCCATTCCCAGCTTCTGGCAAACAGAGGCTAGGGACTCCATCCCTGGCTAATAGCCATTGATGGACCTGTCCCCCATGAACTTATCTAGTTCTTTTTTTGAACCCTGTTATAGTCTTGGCCTTCACAACATCCTCTGGCAAAGAGTTCCACAGGTTGACTGTGCATTGTGTGAAGAAATACTTCCTTTTGTTTGTTTTAAACCTGCTGCCTATTTCATTTGGTGATCCCTAGTTCTTGTGTTATGAGAACACCACACCAGTCATGATTTTATAGACCTTTCTCTTATCCCCCCCCTTAGTCATCTCTTTTCCAAACTGAAAAGTCCCAGTCTTATTAATCTCTCCTCCTATGGAAGCCGTTCCGTACCCCTAATCATTTTTATTGCCCTTTTCTGAACCTTTTCCAATTCTAAAAGACCTTTTTTGAGATGGGGCGACCACATTTACCCACAATATTCAAGATGTGGGCATACCATGTATTTATATAGAGGCAATATGATATTTTCTGTCTTTATTATCTATCCCTTTCATGATAATTCCCAACATTTTGTTTGCTTTTTTTTTGATTGCTGCTACACATTGAGTGGATGTTTTCAGAGAACTATCCACAATGACTCCAAGATCTTTCTTGAATGGTAACAACTAATTTAGACCCCATCATTTTATATGCATAGTTGGGATTATGTTTTCCAATGTGCATTACTTTGCATTTATCAACATTGAATTTCATCTGCCATTTTGTTGCCCACTCACCCAGTTTGGTGAGATGTCTTTATAGTTCTTCGCAGTCTGCTTTGGACTTAAGTATCTTGAGTAGTTTTGTATCATCTGCAAATCTTGCCACCTCACTGTTTACCCATTTTTTCAGATAATTTATGAATATGTTCCACGACATGGTCGGAAACCACTCTGTGACTCCGGTAAAATTTCTTCTGACAGGGACAGAAGGCGGGTTGAAAGGATCCACGCCAGAACTTTGCCTGCATTGGCTAGGAGGGAGATACCATAATAATTTCCACAATCCACTTTATCCCCTTTCTTGAAGAGGGTGACAATCAGGGCATCCCTTATTTCACTGGGTATCTCCTCCTTTATCCAGATTTTAAGGATAAGCAGGTAAAGCTGCCAAATTAGCTCTGGTCCACTGTCTTTAAAGATTTTAGCTGGGATCCCATCTAGACCTGCTGCCTTGTTGTTGTTCATCTGCTTGGTGGCATTGTGTACCTCATACAAATTGGGAGGGTCTCCGAGCTCATCCCTAAATGGTCTTCCCTCAGCTGAAAGAAGGGCACCGTAACATGGGTGGACAACGGAAGTGTTTTAAGGACTTGCTGAAGGACAACCTAAAAAAGTGTAATATTGACACTTGGGAGACACTTGCCCAGGATCGCTTAAAATGGAGTGAAGTCCAAAGTGATGGTCCCCTGCATTTTGAACTTGCTCACTGACAAGCTGAAGAGGACAAGAGGTGCAGGAGGAAGGAGAGACTGGCTTCCAGTCATGGTCAACAGCCTCCTGCTGAGCCTGAAAACATCTGCCCTCATTGTAATAGAATTTGTGGTTCAAGGATTGGCCTTATTAGCCACCTGAGGACCCATAACTCCCATGGAAGATGATCATACTCAGTAACAAGTGATCGCCCATCATGAATATGTTGAATAGGACTGGTCCCAGTACAGACCCCGGGGGGACACCACTATTTACCTCTCTCCATTCTGAAAAACTGACCATTTATTCCTACCCTTTGTTTCCTATCTTTTAACCAGTTGCCAATCCATGAGAGGACCTTCCCTCTTATCCCATGACAGCTTACTTTGCTTAAGAGCCTTTGGTGAGGGACTTTGTCAAAGGCTTTCTGAAAATCTAAGTACAATATATCCACTGGATCCCCCTTGTCCACATGCTTGTTGACCCCCTCTAAGAATTCTAGTAGATTGGTGTCACATTAGCTATCCTCCAGTCATTTGGTACAGAAGCTGATTTAAATGATAGGTTACAAACCACAGTTAGTAGTTCTGCCAACACAGTTAGTTGTAGAACTCTCACTAGTGGTACTTGCTACATAGTTGGAAAAGGCATAACTTGCACTCCCACTACTGCATGCTGGCACACAGAGGGTCAGGACCATGGACATACATCTCTGCCCAAACAAACATCCACTCGGGTGTTGAGCCCTGATGGTAGTAGCACTAGCAGGGAGTCCAAGCAGCTTGGCTGCTTTCTGTGTAGGTACATAGGTAAAAAGGGTGGTTTCTGCTCTCTCTCTTTGTGGTGTATTGAAAAATATATATAAAATTATGAACTATCACATTAAAGCTGAAGAGGTTTCCTGGTCATGCTTGAAGATTAGAGGGTTTTGAGGGAAGCATATGATCTTGGTTCTGACTCCTTAAGTCTGCAAAAGAACCAGTCAGGAATAAGGCAGGCTGAGTTGTGCCTCTCTGCCTTAGGAAGCAGCCTGCTGTGTCTCTTGCTTTTTCGTTGTTGTGTTAGATTTCTGGATTTTAAGAAATAAAGTAACGTTACATTGCAACCTTTCAGGGACAGAGTTTGTTTTGTTTCTAGCCCCATGTATGTGCTGTGACCATAACACTTCAATCTGGCACACTCATGCTGGAGCAGCTATAGTTTGGCCCCTAATATTGCTCATCTCTAGCCTTATGGCATTTTTGGAACGCTGTCTGTGTTAATAGGCTGGTAGTTATAGGGTGGGTGGTAAATCAGATTAGATAACAATATTATGTATACAGCAATTTCTTTATGCTGTAAAATGCACAGTTTCTGAATGTTTATTGTCAGCAGTACTTTACCTGCTGGGGCACAGGAGATTTGCTGTCTTTTACCAGCAAGATAATATTTTTGGTTAGCTGTAGTTGATCCTGTAAAATCTCTGCAGTTCATTCATGCTTCTCCCGCCAGCAGGTGTCATTCTGGAAAAAGGAAAATATTGTAAATCCCAGAACTGAAGCATTTGGCTGTGACAAAGAAGAATGAAACGTTTGCTTAAAATGTAGCTAGGGTAGGTTGGGCTATATTAAATAAACGGCATCTCAGGGTGGAATAATTTCTAAGAATCATTGTATAGTCTGTGGAATAATTCCACACAGTTGAGAGGGTGTAGATCAAAGAAGCAAACTAAACTCCTGGTTAAAGCTGTCTCCCTCATGTGGTTGTGTTTTTTTTTTTTTTTAACTATTCTACCTTCACCACTTACACTCATACCTATTCTATTTAGAATGATAAAAATGGTGACCTCTGTCAATCTTTATAACAGGTTTGGTGCTTTAGTTCTCTTAAGTAATATATAGGGCTTGTCTACATGGGGACATCCAGGTTAGTTAATCCAAATTAACTAACAGTGTGAATTTGAAATAGATTAGTTAAACTGTATTAAATCCCTGTGTGGATGCTATTCTGAATTAAAGTGGCTTTAATTTAGTTTACTTTAATTCACTTTCAAAGTGAATTAAACTAAACTGAATTAAGGGCACTTTAATTCTGAATTAGGATTTTCACACAGGCCTTTAATGCGGTTTAATTAATCAACTTCAGATACATACCTTTAGTTAATTTTGGATTAATTTTTGTGGATGTCCCCAGGTATATAATCCCATGGAATCAGTGGGACAAATTCTGATCTCAGTTACACCAGTGTAAATCTGAAGTAGCTTCACGGAAAAAACTGAAATCAACAAGATTACATGGGATTTACTCCAATGTAACTGAAAACAGGATTTAGCCTTATGTTCTCAGAAATGGACTGTGTAGCAAGAACAGAAGTGTTCAAAATCATATAATCCTTTTAATAACTATTATGGCGCGCATATATACTGTATATGTAAAAATATTTAGCCCCTCAAAGTGCATGTGATTAGTTGCAGCCTCTATAATATCTAAAAGTTGTTTTGCTTTCTGTTAATCCTGCAAGAATGATTACTGCTGGGTTACAAGAAAAGGATACATTTACTACAATAATAGGGGACTCACTTTCTCAGGCAAATCTCTCACTGAAGTCAAATGGGAGTTTGCGCGTGAGTAAGCACAGCAGGACAGGGGCCTAAATTTGGCTGCAAGGAGACCAGAAATTCATTAAAACTAAAATTAACTTGACATTTTAAACTTAATTAAAATGAAATAATATAGAGTACACCAAAAATGCAGTGGTACTATGTGCAGCCATTTTCTTCACTTCGCTTTTAAAAAGTTAATATGAATGTTGCATCCCCCATCCTCATGAACTGCACATCATCGTCCATGCACATTGCATGAGGTCAGGCCCTATGGAAATAATAGCATGTAACTGAAAATTGTACGCTAATGCAGAGGGAGGCAGAGTCATGTTTGTTTGTGGAGACTTAACTTTGGCATTTCATGACTTTTGAATGCTTAACTTTGTAACTGTAATGGACTCTTAACATACTGTAAGGAATATGTGTATATGGTTGTACTTCAGGTAATTGTGTATGTCTATTACATTGTGTGCATGCATGACTTGTGCTCTGGTACTGGAGAGTCTTCCCTAGCTGTACCTGTAGGGGCAGCCACGCTGTGCTGTGCGGTTCTTTGTACGCCAAGCTGAGCATATAAAGGGGTGGAACCACTTGCCTATCCTTCAGTTCCTTTTTATTGCCCATGATCAGTGGTTGAAGCATGCTGTCTGTTCATTCCTTCAGTGAACATTCTGTTCTAGTTCTTGTTGTTAGTTAGCTAGTGGTACTTGGATTAGCATCTCTTTTCTTTGTTTTTTGACTGTCCACAGTTAGTAGTCAGTTAACTTCAGGCTCTGTCCAGTACCAGGGGAACCTATGCCAAAGTCCTTTGGTTCCAAACCCTGTTCCGGGTGTCATAAACTGATGCCTGTGAGCAACTCACTGCCTGAAGTGCTTGGGTGAGGCTCATGCCAGGGACAGGTGTCCAATTTGTCCGGGCTTCAAGACAAGAATTAAGAAGCAGAGAGAAGAACATCTAAGAACATCCTCTTCGATGCCTGACCAAGAACAGCCTCCATATCACCTTGGTCAGCTAGATGGAGCTCTTCTCCATCCAGGAGTGCTCTCCTGGTCTTACCTGGGGATAGAGACAGAAGGAGAGTCCTTTCACCAGGACAGTCCTCAAAGAAGAACAAACGCTTGGACCACTCTTGGCCTCCAAAGCCAAAGATGAGGATTTCTAAATCAAAGTCTTTGGTGCAGGTCTCCTCAACTGCAGAGCCTAGCTACTCTGGTACCAAAGATAGAGCCATGCCCTTCAGCCTGTCACTCTTTAGTACCCTCATCCTAGTGGCTCGAACAGGCCAGAACCCTTGACACTGGTTTCCATGCTGGGATCATCGAGGCTGGCTACTTTTGTGGTGCAGACGCTGGAGCCATTACCTCTGTTCATAGCTGGGCAAAAGCTCATTTTGGTACCCACCATCCAAGAGGCATATGCTTCTGGATGGGATCTGCTGAGCCTCTTGCTGCCACTCTCACTGATTATGCAGGCCGACAGGGCCTTGCCAGGCTTGTTACCGAGGGTGCCAATGTTGGTTGCTATGGCGGGACTTGCTACAGTGCCAGTGACTTCAGGTCTGGTACTGCTTCCAACTAGTTTGATGCCAGCTCTGAGACCAATGGTAATTGCTCTGCTGCAGTGCATAGTACTGACAGATAGGAAGCTCCTAATACCATAGGTTCATTGTAGATCTCTGTCCTGATCTTCAGTAACGCCACCTGGTACCACTCCACACTGGCCTTTGGAATACTCATACTCCTCCAAAGAGGTTGAAATGGGTTCCTATATATTCCACTTCAGGGAATCTAGGGACTCCTCTCCAGGGCCGGTTCTACCATTTTTGCCGCCCCAAGCAAAAAAAAAAACACCCCAAAACAAACAAACAAAAAAAACCTGCTCGGACTGCCGCCCGAACTGCTGAAGCAAAAAAAAAGCCGCCCGGACTGTGCTGCCCCAAGAATGGATGGAATGCCGCCCCTTAGCATGTGCCATCCCAGGCACGTGCTTCCTCCACTGGTGCCTGGAGCTGGCCCTGCTCCTCTCATAGGAGTCATCCTGACAAGACTAGATCGAGAGACCAGAGTGCCTGGCTTAAACACAGTTGGCCTCCAGTACCGTACCAGCCCCATCATTGGCCCTACTGCGTACCATTGGGGATGCCTCTGGAGTTTAGATCCTTGTCTCTGCTGCACTAATTGGTCCCCGAGAAGGGAAATCCCCCTGCCAAGTACTGAAAGATGATCTGAAGTTTGTACTGGGAAACTTTATACCTGGCTACATCAGGGTAAGTTGCTCTTCCTATTAACAAAGCAGTTATGCAGCCTATATAAGTTTTATGGCAAACCCTGTCATCCTTCAGGTCAGTGGCAAAGCATATGGAATGCAAGTACCAAGTTTTACCAGCACGCCACACCAGGCTCCCTGGAAGTGGTGGCAGTGAGGGAAAGACACCGCCAAGGTAGAACAATGTGACTCACAAAGATGCCAAAAAAATTGACGTTTTTGGCAGAAAAATGTATTCCAACTGCAGGGTTACAACTATGCATAATAATCAGGCCCTTTTGGCCCATTATGATTATTCTAATTGGGATGAGTTGGCCAAATTCATGAACAAACTGCCAAAGGACTCCAAGGGCGAGTTCTAGTTTCTCCTGGTGGAAGGTCGGCAGGTTGCAATGTCTGCTCTAAAGGTTTCCTTGGATGCAGCAGATATATCTGCCAGGGTCCTGGCAACAGTAGTAACCATGTTCTGCCCATCATGGATCCAGATGTTGGGGATTCTTGTAGAAGTACCACACACCACTGCAGATATCCCCTTTGAGGGTTGTCAGATGAAGCTCTGCATACACTGAAATATTCAAGGGGTGTGCTGAAATACCTGGGTCTGTGTAAACAGTCCCCAAAAGAACAAAGTTTCGCCCTCAGTGGATGCTAAGCATGGTGGAATCAGGATATACTCTGCAGTTCCTGTCTCCCCCCCACTCCTCTCACCCACCTTTCCTGTCCCCCTTCAGAGACCCCTCTGACGAGTCTGTACTAAAGCAAGAAGTGCAGACTACATTCTTTGGGAGCAAAAAGTGCTCCCTCAGTTTTGGATTGGGGTTCCACTCCTGCTTCTTCCTAATACCCAAAGTAAGAGGGGGTCTCAGGCCCATTTTGGACCTTCGGAACTTGAACAAATACATCAAGAAGCTACAGTTCCACATGCTTTCCCTTGTAACTATTATCCTTTCACTAGATCTGGGAGATTGGTATGCTGCCCTCAACTTCAGAGATGCATCTTACCATGTGAAAATCCACTTTGTCCATAGCAGTTTCTGAGGTTCGTAGTGGGAGGAAGCCACTCCCAGCTTGCAGTTCTTCCCTTCAGCCTGTCATCTGTGCTGAGGGTTTTCACCAAAGGCATGGCAATGGTAGCAGCCTTTCTCTGCCATTGGGATGTCCAGATACATCCGTACACCCAACTGGCTGGTGTGGGGTTGCTCGCGTCAGCATGTAGAGAGAAGTGTCCCTCAAATGTTCCACCTATTTTCATGCTTTGTTCACTTCCAGACCTAAGAGAAATTGATCCTCACATCCCTCCAGAGAATAGAATTTATCGGGACAGTTCTGGACTCAACCCTAGCCAGAGCTTTCCCTGCTGAGGTTTCTAGTTTTATGGGATCTCAGTGCGTCCTTCAAGGTTTATCCCTGGACCTCAGTGAGGAATTGCCTCAGGCTGCTGGGGCATATGGCAGCATGTACTTATGTGACTCCCTTCCCCCTGCCATGCCAAGCGGCATCTCAGAAGTTTACAGACATGGCTCAAGTCCGTGTACCACTCTGTGTTCATCACGTGGACACACTTGTGTGCATCCCAGACAAGGTCCTATCGTCCCTGGATTGGTGCATGAACCAAGACAAAATTTGCAGGGAGATCCCGTACTCCCCATCTTTTCCCTCGATGGCTCTGGTAATGGATACTTCAGTCATGGGTTGGGGAGTGTAGTTGGGGAAACCTGTAAGCTCAAGGCTTGTGGTCCACCCAGGTGACTAGGCCGCATGTAAACATTTTAAAGTTACAGGCAGTTGCCAGAACCTGCCACTGGTTTCTGTCCCATACAAGGGGCAGAACGATCCAAGTTCTTACCAACAACATCACAGTGATGTCCTATCAAACAACCTGTCAGGAGGCAGTCGGACTCTGGAACTTCTGAATATGGAATTCACTGACTTTTTTATAGCATCACACTTACCGGGGGTTCAGAAGGACCAACTGAGTGGACCAACTGAGCAGGTCGTTCAGCTCAGACAATGAATGTGTCTCAACATGTCCATTTTAAGATCAATATTTCAAATACGAGTCTTCCCATCAATGGACTTATTTACAACCCATCAGAACAGCATATTCTCCTTTTTATGTCCAAGGGCAGGCCACAGCCCTGGGTCCATTCTGAATGTGTTTCTCCTTCCCTGGGACAAAGGCCTGCTCTGTGCCTACCGTCCAGTGCCACAGATTCCCAAGTGCATTTGTAAGCGGAAGCAAGAGTGAAGCAAAATGATGCTCATTGTGCTAGCCTGGGCAAGGCAGCCATGGTTCTCGGACCTGTGCAGGTTGTCTGTCAGGGATTCCTTACCCTTGCCTTTAGTTAAGGACCTGATATCCCAGAATCAAGGGCAGGTATTGCACTGTAACCGTCAGTTGTTACTACTTAGATGGATTACTCAGTGACTAAACCCAGGGGAAGCTTATTGTTTGGAAGCAGTCCAGGAAATCTTACTGAAGAGTAGGAGACCATCCACAAGGTCTGCTTGCCTTAGAGAAATGCTTCCACTTACTATCTGGGCAGTTCCTCTGAACTCTATGATTTGAAAGGTTTTGGATTACTTGTTACAGTTAAAGGAGTCAGGTTTTGCAATCAGCTCCATCAAAGTGCACCTGGCTGCAATTTAGGTGTTTCACCCTTGTATTATGGGTAGCACTGTCTGTGACACTCTGTACCTCGTGGGAAGACCCTACACCCCCATGTTCATCTTTATAAAATGATTGTGTGTTATCCAGTACAAAATTTGTCATGTTTGGTGTCTTCGGAAGGCTCATGATTCACTGAGCATGGTTGTTACAGTAATGTTATAGTAAGGTTATAGGTTATTTCATGTATATAGTTATGAGGCTAAAAATGTATCCTCATGGCTTAAAATAAGCCCAGGCAAAAACTCTCCAAGAGCAGAGAGTTCACACCTCATTGGGGCAGGTATGGGACAAACCCAGCCCAGCCTCACAGGAACAAAGGATCCTGGCCTAGGCAGCAACAAAAGACTCTTGAGGGAGTCACCTCCCTTCCTTTGGTCAGTTTGGAACTGTGATGAGGTAATGCTCACCTGACTCTGAAGGGGTGGAGAAGAAAAGCCAAGAGGGAAGAAAGGACATGATAAAAGAGAGAAACATTTGCCATGTTCTTCCTCTCTCTTCCACCTACATCTACAGACACCACACCAAGTGACTGAAGCGCTGATCGAAGGAGAGAGCCTGGCTGAAGAGCAACCAGCCAGCCTGTGGTGAGAAGCATCTAAGTTTGTAAGGGCACTGAAAGTGTTAAGATCAGCTTAGAATGCGTTTTGCTTTTATTTCATTTGACCAAATCTGACTTGTTAGATTTTAAGTGAGTGTAAGTCAAAACATATCTTTATAGTTAATAAATTTGTTTGTTTATTCTACCTGAAACAGTGTGTTTGGTTTGAAGCGTGTCACAGGCTCCCCTTGGGATAACAAACCTGGTACACATCAATTTCTTTGTTAAATTGACGAACTCCTATAAGCTTGCAGCGTCCAGTGGGCATAACTGGGCACTGCAAGACAGAGGTTCCTAGGGTTGTGTCTGGGACCGGATATATTGGCTAGTGTCATTCGGTTGCACAATCCAAGGAGCAGCTTACATGCCAGAGGCTGTGCGTGAACAGCCCAGGAGTGGGGGTTCTCACAGCACAGCAGGGTAGGGCTGGCTCCCAGAGTCAAGGATTGGAGTGACCTAGCAGATCACCCTTCCTGATAACACCAGAGTGGAACCCCCCTACAATAAAGGAGGAGAAGCCTCGTACCCCTAAGGCTGGGAGGTCTGTTGCCACCACTGCGAATAGGAAACTTACAGTAGTGGTGGTTGGAGACTCTCTGCTGAGGGGGACGGAGGCGCCCATCTGTCGCCCTGACATTTCATCTCGGGAGGTATGCTGCCTGCCGGGAGCCCGTATCCGAGACGTTACGGAGGCATTGTCGAGGATTATCCAGCTCTCTGACTACTACCCCATGCTACTCATCCATGTGGGCACAAATGATACTGCGCGGTGTGACACTTGAGCGGATCAAGAGTGACTACAGGGCTCTGGGAGTACGGGTGAAGGAGTTTGGAGTGCAGGTGGTATTCTCTTAGATTCTTCCTGTCAAAGGTAGGGGCCCGGGCAGAGACAGATGCATCATGGAGGTGAATGCCTGGCTGTGAAGATGGTGTCGCCAGGAGGGCTTTGGCTTTCTAGACCACAGGATGCTATTTGAGGAAGGACTGCTAGGCAGAGATGGCGTTCACCTTTTGAGGAGGGGAAAGACCCTATTTGGACACAGACTGGCTAAC
>NW_020664493.1:3754190-3771762 GCF_002925995.2 Terrapene triunguis | reverse complement strand
CAAAAGCCTAGAGCCGGCCCTGGCAGCAGCAGAGCGTCATGCGCGGGAGCGCCCTTGGGCCACTGCAGTTCGTGCTGTGGGGGAGCAGCGCCTGCACCTTGTGGCTGGGCCGGGCAGGCTCTGAGCGGGGGACACTCGGGCTGGGGGCCGCCCTGCGGGGCACACGGAGCCGCCTGCAGGTGCCGCAGGGTGGCCGCCCCCCAGCGGCGCAGCCAGGGCTGGGCGAAGCAGCCCGAGCCGCCCGGGGACTGCGGCAGGGCGGCCAGAAGCAGCAGCAGTGGGGCCATAGAGGGCGGGGCGCTGCCGTGCGGGGCCCCATCCCGCTCTCCGGGGCTCCGCTCCCTCTGGGGCTACCCTGCCCCGGCTCCTCAGCCCCCTGCCGGGGCGGTCCCCTGACTCTGCCCTCCCGGGTCCCGGGCCGGTCCTGGAGGCGGGAGCCCTGGCTGGAAGGACCCTGGGCTGAGGCGCGGCCCAGGAGCCTCGCTGCTTACCCCGACCCTGCCAGCACCGGACCGGCTGGAGGCGAGGGGGGAGCGGGCGGAGTCAGCACTGGTGTGGGGGAGCCCAGGGCTGGGGCGGCAGGGGGTGTGGGTGGGGTGGGGAGGAGAGCCCAGGGCTGGGGCAGCAGTGCGGGTGCAGGGGGGGGAAGAGAGCCCAGGGTTGGGGCGGCAGAGGGTGCAGGTGGGGGAGGGCACTGGTGGGGGGGGTGGTAAGAGCCCAGGGCTGGGGTGGGGGGCAGCCAAAATTTTTTTTGCTTGGGGCGGCAAAAAACCTAGAGCTGGCCCTGGAGACAGGGCCAAGTAAACCAGACCATCTCTGACAGAAGTTTGTCCAATCTGTTCTGAAAAACCTCCAGTGACAGAGATTCCGCTACAAGGCCTATTCTAGACCTTAACTATCTTTATAGTTTTTTCCTAATATGTGACCTAAATCTCCCTTGCTGCATAGTAAGCCAATTACTTCTTGTCCTATCTTCAGCGGACATGGAGACCAATATATCACTGTCTTCTTTATAACAGCCCTTAACATATTTGAAGATTATCAGGTCCCCCTCTGTCTTCTTTTTTCAAGACTAAACATGCCCAGTTTTTTTAACCTTTCCTCATAGGTCAGGTTTTCTGAAGTTTTTATCATTTTTGTTGTTCTCCTCTGTACTCTTTCCACTTTGTCCACATGTTTTCTTAAAGTGTAGCACTCAGAACGGTACATGGTACTCCAGCTGAGGTCTCATCTGTGCCAAAGAGAGTGGGATAATTACTCCCACCCAGTGTTGCTAAATTTTTTTCTGCCACAATCCTTTTAGAACACAGCCTGCTAGTGAATCGAGTCCCACACCCAATCTGGCATTGTGCTAGACAGAGAGCTCCTTCCCACCTTCAGTATGTGCAGTAGCTTATTAAAGCAACATTTGAAATAATAAAACAGGAAATGATTTCAGTAGGGGATGTGGTGGTGTCTGATAGAGAAAAGTAGAGTAGGTCTGAAGTGTAGTTATTTCTTTTAAATGAGCCTTAAGTTCCTGTAGAAATTTCACACTAGAATCTTTGCATGGACTTTAATTTGGTGATAGGGTCCATGTTTGGTTTTTTTTTTTTTTTGCAAACATACTTGCATTGATGCTCCTCACAACCTTTGTCCTAATGCTGCCATTTGTTATGTACAGAGTATTTAACTGAGATCTCACTCCCACGGATAGGTTTGTAGTGCAAAATTACTAATTCATGCAGATTTTTAGTCACTCATTCCACACACCCACTTTTCCTTCTATTAGGCAGCTTAATGTCTGGTTGAGCTATTGCACTGAAGATCTTAAAAGGGCATAATCCTGCAAGTTGCTGAGATTCCTTAGTTCACACTGTTTTCCCCCCAGGGGCAGATTTGAGGAAAGAATGCATTGTCAGAGGCCTCAGGCTGTCTGTGAATCTGGTGGCCAGATGGGTGCTTCATGTCCTCAGGTGTCTTCTTTGGAGCTGATATCTTGGGCTTGGAAATACTCCAGACCGCCTCTCTGCTTCTATCAGCTCTATAGTTGATGGTGAGTATTTATTTATCTGTGAGGGTGGGATGAGAAAGACCTTTCTATTATATAGTATTTTTAGTGCTTAGGTCATTGGCTGGGTGCCTAGAAAGGGCTTTTATAAATTTAAATAAATACAGTGGGACCCAAAAAGAGGACATGTGCACAACACTTTGAGCCTTTCAAAGTCTGTCAGGCAATCCTTTCTCAATTGGGAAGAGCCATTGAAGCTGTCTAGATTCATTTATCATGTCTGGCTGTCTTTAATGGTCCAGGAGAGTAATTGTTTTGGCCACCATCACACCAGCCAGGAGTATTGGGGAGATGGCAGGTCTTTCTGACAGATAGCTTTTATTATTTAAATAATAACACGGTCTCTTTTAGGACTACTCCTAGCTTTGTCCCTGGGTTTCATAGAAATCAGGAGATCCACCCATCTTCCTTTGTTTTTAACCAATTTTTTTCAAAGAAACGATCTGCAATTTTCTAGGCATTGGCTGGTCCCTTAAGTTACTCCTGAGGGCATTCTGTGCCAAAAAATTAAAAATTCTGCACACAATATTTTAAAATTCCGCAAATTTTATTTGTCAAATAAATGCAGAGGCTCCAGCATGGCATTGGGGAGCACAGGCCACTGGCTGCACAGAGGTGGGAGATCAGAAGGTGTGCAGCTCCTTCCCAGTACATGGACTCAGTGGTGAGGCTGCACCCAACCCTGACAGAGCACAAGGATACAGCCCCAGAAACACCCCAGGACCCTGTCCCTCCGTGCCAGGTGCACCAGGTGTGTGCAGGCAGCCCGAGCAAGGCAGGATCCAAGTGTGGAGGGGCTTAGTGTGGGGGGATCCAGGTGTGGGTTGAGAGGCTTCTGTGTGGGTCAATCTGGGTGCGGGTGGCTCAGTGGGGGATCTGGGTGTGGGGTGGGTGTGGATGCACAGGAGCTTGTTGGGTTTTTTTAGGTGCAATGGTAATGGGACTCTGCAGGGCGTCCAAGTGAAGGTGGTTGAGGCTCAGCAGAGGGGAGGGTCTGGATGTGGGGCGGATAGAGCTTGGCAGAGGGGTCTGAGTGTGGAGGGCTGAGCAGGGAGGGGTCCAGATGCTGGGGGAGTGGGGCTCAATGGGGTGGGGATCTATGTGCAGCTGGTTGGGTCTCGGTAGGGTGGGGATCCGGGTGTGAATGACTTATCAGAATGGTCCAGGTGCAGGGTGAGTGGTGTTCATCAGTGGGGGTTCTGGGTGCGAGGGGGTGAGGCTCGACAGGAGGATCTGGGTATAGGGGGGTCTGGGTGCACAGGTGTTGGGCGTATGGGGAGCAGCTCCCTGTACAGTGATCCCTCCCCCTGCAGCTGAGGAGCGATGGATGCAGGAAGCGTTGGCGGGTGGAGGGGGGGAGTTTGCAGAGCTTCCTACAGCTGGGGGAGAAATCTGGGGGTGGGTCTGACATGGCCCTGGATGCTGTGCAGGGGAAGAGGAAGTCCCCTCCTCCCCAGCCCAGCCGGGACTAGCAGCTGAGCTCAGTGCATAGTTGGAACCACCAGCTGGGTCTTCCCTAGTCCCATCCCCTGCCCACAGTAATTTACCTCTCTGCCGGCTGCCCTGGGCATCCAAAACATACTGCTGGGGAGGGTTGCATGACCGCTCTTGTGGCTTCCCTTTGCTTCCCCGTCAGAAAGTCATTTTTCTGTGTGAAAGCAAAGAAATCTGTGAGGGACATAAATTCTGCATATGCGCAGTGGTGCAGAATTCCCCCAGGAGTACTTAAGTATTATCCTAAGAATGAAAGACATTTAATTCCCTCTTTGTTAAATTATAAATCTCCTTAACAAGTGTAAGTATCAAAGCCTCTCATTCTGTCTTGTCTAAATGGAGCCACTCCTATATCAGAGAGATTTGTATACTAGAGGGTAGGTACTGCCTATCCATTGTGTGTCTTGTTCCAATCTATGAATCAATTCACGATATTTGGGATGTCACAGAATGATGAGTTCTGAGCTATCTTCAGTGAGCCAAGAATTTCTAAGAGAATTCCAGAGGTCACAAAATAATTGTATAAAGTTTAATTAAAACATTTTTCTGCCTCTGACTGCCCCCCACAGCTTATTTAGTGGGAACATTCAGCACGGAAATCTATGTGCTAACTCAATTTGGCTTTGCAGTTTACTTTTAAAGCGTTTACTTGACATATGGCAGCTTTATTGCTGAGAGAGAATCTGCATCACTTGATGGAAACTGCTAGGCAGACAGTTGGCAATTTGTACACCAACTCACCTAGTGATGTAGAGTGGATGTAAGCGCTCCTAGGATATTGCACTGGGTTGTGTGTATTGAGTGCAGTCAACGGAGGTAATCCAATCTAGACCTTAATCAATTTTTATTGTCCTGCCTGAGCAGAGGCTTTTGTGCTGCTAGACAAAGACTGTGGGAGGCTCAATCCAGAGTTGGGGAGAATCAAGAAGGAAGGGAAATTTGTTCCTACTAAAGATGGGCTCAAGCCAGAAAATCTAAATCAGGATGAGAGCTGGCTGGGAATTTTTCAGTGAAATGACTTTTCCATCAGAAAATATTGATTCATTGAAACTGAAACCTTCTGTGGGACAGGGTTGGTTGTGATGAAATTCTTGTTGGGAAGGGTTATTTAAGTTCAGGATGGACTTTCTAGAGAGAGAGAGGGAGAGAGAGAGAAACACGAACAAACACCCTCATTCAGAGTGGGAACTTGAACCTGGGCTCTTGGCTATTCTGAGCTCTCTCTGGTTTTTCATGAAATTTTTTTGAACAGTCTCAGATTTGTCCAGATGTGGAATGGGAAAATTTTAGAAATCTCAAAAAATTTAACAGGCTGCGAAAACTGTTTCCCACCCAGCTCTAGGCAGGATTTTAAACAAGCTCTGGGGTGGTACGATGCAGGGTTTTGTTTTTGCCAGTTATAGAGATGAGGCCATTTGCAAAACCTGGATCGTGATTCAGATTTTGAATCCCTGCAAAGTTAGGGGTTGTCCAGTTCTGGGGATTTTGCTTAGCATCTTTTCTCATTTCTTTCTGAAAACTAGATTTAATGTGCCAAATCCTGTCACCTTCCCTGCCCATTGGAATCACAGCAGTTGCCCGTCAGCCAGAGAACCACCACAGACATGGAGAAGAGGGCAGGAGTTGTGCACTTTTACATTAGGATGGAAAACAATGTACTGTACTTTACA
Source organism: Terrapene triunguis (assembly GCF_002925995.2). Lineage (NCBI taxonomy): Eukaryota > Metazoa > Chordata > Testudines > Emydidae > Terrapene > Terrapene triunguis. The sequence continues at coordinate 3,766,548 of NW_020664493.1, read as the reverse complement.
GTGCTCACAAAGTATGCTGTTTCCACTCATTTGGATAGCTTTTTTTTATTCAATCATTTTCTCAAACTTAGCAAACTGTATATACTTAGAACTTTGTACATGCCATGCTACAGCTTTAAAAAAGACACAGTTTTTAAGCTATCGAAGTACCAATGTGGAATATGAAAAAGACATTTCCCCCCTTCCTGGACACTTAAAAATGGCCAACCAGAATTTTACTAAACAAAAAAACACAACTCACTTTTGGACTATTTCAGCCTATGAACTTTTTCCTAGAAAGTTACAAGTACCTGGAGATGAAAGCACTTCCTTAGTCTATTGTGGATGTTTACTGTATCTGTCTAACCTACCCTATGTGTAGGTCTCTCTGGTGCTCAGATGGGAACTGATCCAAAGTCCTCTGAAGTTAATAGATGTGATGTCCCAAGTCTCAAACCTAGGCCAGTGAGGTCCCAGGCACTCGTTGCATCTTGGCCTTTACCCAATGTCTGCTGAAACCTGCTGGGCTGAGGAGCTTAGTAGGACTATAGCCTCAGCCAAGGCACCACGCATGGGATCCCTGATTGGAGGATTGCCCTGCTCCACCGATTTGGTCCAACCATGCTATTTCTGCCCGAAGGTGGCACAGGAAGTTGTCTGAGCAACTAGATGATGCCCTGCTCCTGCTGCATTGGACCCTGCTTGTACCTGCAGTGCACCCTGCACTGTTCCTGATTCCTGCTCCGCTCCTGGTTCCTGCCTTACCCCTGCTTTTGCTCCTGGTTCCCACTGTGTTCCTGATCCTTGCCTTTCCTCTGGTTCCTGCTCTTACACCTCACTTCCAACCATCAGTTACCAGTCCTGGCTCTCACCCCTGGTTCCAACTTCTGACTTTGGCTTGACCCTTGGTTCTGAACTTTTGTATCTGACCCTGGCTCTGACCCTTCGCTTTGATTCTGGCTCAATCCCTGGCTCAGGTAATTGGCAGTTGACTCTGGTGCTGACCCTCGACTTCATTCCCTGATCTAGATACCTGCCCCCCCACTAGACCTGACTCCTGCTCTGACCACTAGGCAAGACTGCCTACGTCCTGGTCCCCAACAATAAACCCCCTTTAACTTTAATGGATTTTGGATCAGGCCCTTGTAGAGAGCCCCTGATCATAGCCTCTAAGAGCGAATGTTCCTTGATATCTAGCTACTAGTGTTGTCACTAGAGCTGGTGCAGCAGTTTCTGAACCACACTGAGAGTGGCTGTGTTTCTGAACCACCGTAATAGCATAATAGCACTGTATTCTTATTGGTTGGGGCAGGTCCACTCCAGCACCTCCATATCAAGGATTGTTGATTTCCATAAATTCCACTAAAAGGTTTTCTCAGGGCAAGTGTGCACTAGAGCGCTACATCAGTGCAGCTGCGCTGCTGGAGTGTGTCTGGTGAAGATGTGCTTTGCTGACGGGAGAGCACTCTCCCATCGGCATAATTACTCCTCCTCCTTGAGAGGCAGAAGCTATGTTGGCGGGAGAGCATCTCTAGCCAACATAGTGCTGGTGTGGACAGTGCTTAGGTCGATGTAACTTATGTTGCTGGGGGCGGGGGGTCATTTTCACACCCCTGAGCGATGTAAGTTACATCGACTTAAGCGGTAGTGTAGACTAGCCCTCAGACAAAAAGCATTTGGTAAACCTGAAAGTTAATAGCTGCCCCTTTGAACTTCTGTAATATAATGTAAAAGTTTTCTTCCTTTCAATGGCATTACAAGAAAGTTTATGGAGGGATTAATAGTGTCAATTACAAATCCAGAAGGCATAAACATACAAGCAGCCTTAATGGAAATAACATCAACATATATAGAATACAACTGAGATTTAAGTCGGGGGTGGGGTGGGGAGAAGGCAGAGCTCCAAAACAGCAATTGACTGCCTGGTATTTTTTAACACAAATATTCCCACAAAATAGTTGGTCTCTATAGTCATTTTTCAAGAACTTGGCTGTGGTATCCTGTCAAGTTACCCCTACGTGAACTTACACATGTTCTTATATCTACACTCTTCACTTTAACGAGATTTGGTGAAAGTATATATGTCTCATAAAATTCAACTGAAGAGAGCATGTTTAAATAATAAAGCAGTTTTTAAAGAATCCTTTGAAATTAGCCCTTGTCTGCTTGTCCTGAACAAAATTAGGTACTTTTTTGACTACTATCCTGAACAGTATACTCAGTACAGGACAATAACTCAGTCCAGTGGCAGGGACAGCTGTTGAGCTCACAGACACACACCCACAATGTCTGCAATGCACACAGCTGCTGCCTGGCTGCATTACAAAGGTGCCTCAGCAGAAGCATATGGGCTGTCTGAAATACAGTCTTTGAGCAGGCTATATTTTACAAGTTAGTTTTCTAATGTACTGCAAGCACAGGCATGCTTCTATGGCATCTAGAGCATTTTGCTGAATGATTTGGTAGTACACTACTGACCAGACAGCACATTTCCAGATTTAGATTATAAGAGGAAAACAGCAAGTGGTAGGTTCAACTACAGGTCAATGGATATGTTATACTAGAGTTCCTTCACTGAGCACTGAAGTACTTTTATCCCCTGGGGACCAATACTGTAAGCTGTACTCAACAGAGATGGCCTAAGGTGTTTGCTTTTATGACTACTAGTACCATTCACACTGGAAAAATGTTATCACATTGTAAACAGCACTTTTAATATCACAGGGCTTTTTTCTGTAGGCATTGGAAATCCAAACTAGAATTACAAATGTTAATTTTCTCCCTTTCTCTAAAAGAAAATAAGTTCTCTTTAGCCAGTATGCTATCAGGAGGTTGAGAGGAAGAAGGGTGGGACAAAGAGGTGATAGAATATATTAAATCTGATGGCAAAAGGAATAGCACTTGATGAACTTTCACTGGCCACTAATATCAACAAATGTGGAGTGTAGCCAATTCAAAGCTGTAAACCAGTTCATGCCAGACAAAAATTGTTCACTTAACCCTGGCAGTTGCAGTATGGATATGTATGAGAAGTTAATATTTTAACAGGATCAGCTTCTTAAGAATGTTGTAGATGTATACAACAGACAAGCTATATTTAAACATAATTACGGTATTAATGTAACTTGATTATATACAACAACCTGTTGTTCCCAGGATATTAAAGAGGCAAGGTGGGTGTAGTAATATTGGGCCAACTTCTGTTTGTCCAAGAGACAAACATTTTACACAGAGTTTTTCTTCAAGTCTGGGCTTAAATTAGGAGGAATTGAAGAAGAGGAACTGAAAAGGAGCTCTGTGTAAGCTAGAAAGCTTTTCTCTTTCATTAAGACAAGATATTACCTCATCCATCTTGTCTCTCTAATATGCTTCAGTAGCATATATGGAAAACAAGAGAGCAATTTCCCCACTCATTTATACCTATGCAGCCCAACTGAAGTCAGTGGGAGTTGTGCATGGAGACCTGAAGGAAGAATTGGGTCCTAATAATAAAGTTCAGTAGTTAAATTCTACACACACACACCCCTGCCTTTTCTTCACCTAAACCATGGAAGTTACAATACACAGACACACAAAGTTTTTCTTCACCTAAATCATGGCAGTTACAATATCATGAGAGATGATAAAACCTCTTACTCTTTTGTTGTCATAGTAATAAAGTACTCATTCTCACAGTGGCTGGGTTAAAAATGTTTATGAAACTAAGTGTAGGCCCCAGCCATGTGTCTGCTGACTAAGATCTAGCCCATGTAGGAGTTAATCAGTAATAACACACCCATTGTGACAGTTCATGTTGCTTGCAGATCTTCCACATTTTTTATCAAACAATATTTTTAATGTCAAAGTGCAGTGAGTGGTGCTCCTGGGCTATGATAAATGTGACTTTGTGGGAGGATGGTCTCAGAATTCCAAATGCAGCAATCCTAACAGAGTAGGTGAGGCAAGACCAATTTTCCACTTGTCTAGGGTGGATTTGTTAAAATCTCACACAGGAATGAAAAATGCCAGCCTGGATGTTGATCCGCCCTGAACATAAGTAACTTCAACTTGCAGTATTTAAAATACTTAACATTATTTCATGAAGAGATGTTTTGATGTGTACTGATTACAGACACAATAAAACAAATTCAGATGAAAACTGCTATCTAGATTATGTTTTTCTGTGATTATGCTTCTTTCCTCCACAGTGGTTCAAATCCCATAGCCCTGCCTTAGTTCTTATTCAGACAGACCTCCTACAGATTAGGATATTTGACTTTTGTCTGAGACAGATCTGACCAAAGATTTCATCATTTGGCCCAGTATGTATAAAAGTGAACTTCGATGAATAAAGCATTGTAGGACTGAACTATTTTAATTTAACTTAGTTTCTGTATGACATGAGCATATTCTGACTGTCTAGAAAGTGCTACTATAGTGCATAATTTATAATAGGCCAGATACAGCCAATCAGAAGATAAATACATTGAAACTATTGGTGATGTCAGTGCATTATGACCATAACAGAACCTTCCCCAGATTATCCCCTTTCACAAACACAGATCTCAGTCTCTCTCTCTCGCGCTCCGAGGATCTGGCTGTGATGGTGCCCCTAATATTATGCTGGCATAGACTCTGTTCCCATTACATTCTGTTAGAGCTTTTATGTGATATGAGACATTTTGGTTGTGTACAGCTAGATCCATTGTGAAACAATCTCTCAGATTATCCATTGGGACCCTCTTCTTTCAGCACAAACATGAATATGCTTCAGATAATGATATTCCCTTTTAGGTAGATGATCAGTGAAAATTACCAGGGAGACTATTGTGTGCAGCGAGGCCAGAAAGAGGCATTTTGAGGATTAATTATAAACATTCAGCTCAAGCCCCAAGATATGATCCCAGTTATTAGCTAAACGCTGACCATGTGTTTTATAAATACAGATCTGCAAAATAGCATAATGATTGTTTATTTTTATATGCTTGACAGACTCAGTGGGCCAAGTACTGTTGTGGTGTTCAGTCTGAGTTCAGCATTGTTACCCTAGTTTTACAGCAGTGTAACTGAGTGCAGCATTCGGTCTGATGTCTTCCAGGGAGGGTCACGAAGCCACAGAATGTTCATGAGTGCTACATTTTACCCTGGGATCTCACATTTAGCTGACAGATGTGGAAAAAACCCCAACGCATGTAGCCAGACAACTCCCTACTGACCACACAGCTTCTAATACCAAAGAGTGCAAATTATTCTAGCTAATTATTTTAGCATTAATTTGTACTCAGAAACATCCCCCAAGGTTTGCTCTTTGCTTCTGGCATTGTATTTTTTAGGGTGGATTTCACCCATTTTATATCTAACTACATCCCTTCCAGAGTTCTTTGAACACAAACCATAAGACACCCGCATCAAAAAATCTGCCCGTTTTGGAAAGCTCCTTATTGGAGCATAGGAAATTTCAGAGCTCCATGGTGCAGATCTGACAGCATCATGCTGCTCATACTGCACAAATACTGTACATAGATTGTTTCATGCCTGCAAGAGTTAATGAAGAATTAAATGAATTATTAAAGAGCTAGAGATGAGGATGAGAAACAAGGCTCTGGTATATTACTCAGCTGTTTGGTTTATCTAATTGCTTAGGTTTTAAAGCATATTAGATGTAACATTTAGGGAATCATCACAGTATTTTATCATGCCTTACAGTAGGTGTAGAGTGAAGATTTAAACCTGCAGTAATTAATAGGTTGCGTGGGTTCATGGAAGGCCACCAGAGGCAGAGAAAGTTAGGAGTTAGTGCTGCTTTAAGCAGGTGTCACCGTGCCTGCAGCTGCAGCTGCAATTTCAAGCAGGCTTATTTTGAATATGAAAACGTCAAGCAGGGAGGCAGAATGTTTTACTAAAAGGGGGAAGGAAGAGGAGGGAGGCCTGTGCAAAACTCTCTCAAAGGAGTTCAGTTAGAATGTAATTGTTTGAATCTGTTTAAGGTTTGTAGAGCGGTGGAACAGTTTTCCAGTGATCTTTACTCTTCTAATAATGCTTTTAAAACTGTTGTTATTGCAAGAGATCAGAAATCTTAGACATAGGCTGCGGACCCCCAGGGGGCCACAGACCACAGGTTGAAAACCACCGTACTATTCAATGTGAGTAAGGGTTGCAGAGTCTGACACTTATATAGTAATGTCAGCATGAAGGGTACTTAAATATATAAAACAAAGTCCAGTTCAAAAGAGTTTACAATCGAAGTATCGGGGCCAAATTCTCTGCTGCTAATTTCCAAAGGGTCCACATTTCCATTCGAAATTTTTTAGGGGTCCGCAAATGAAAAAATGTTGAAACCACTGGAGTCGTACATACTCAAATGAGCAGTCCTACTGACCTCAATAGGGTTACTCATCTGAGTATGTGCTCATCAGTGTGAGTAAATGTTGTAAAATCAGACACAAAGTTAGTAATAATAACAACTAATTTTATGTATGATTTTGTTGTTGTATTGTACTTTTAGTGCAAAGTCTTCAAATGTAGAAATACAAGTAAAATGCAGAAAACCATGTTTGAAAAAATGCAAAAGGTCCTCTTATAAATATTCATCCTTACAATAATATTTTCTGTCTCTATATCTACACACAAGCACACATATAATATTTTTAACTACATAGGAAAATCTTACTCATTTCTGTAGAAAAACAAGGTAGAGATTTTTACCAGGGCCTCAGTTTTGAGACTGTGTGATATTTGTGTGTGTGCATGTGCAGTTTGTCAAGATGCTCTGGAAAAGGCTATGGTTTGGCTGACTAAACTGTGGAGTGATGTGTAGTGATAAAAGTGCTCAGGGGAATTTTTGGGGCACCCAAAAGCAAAACCTACATCACTGTGTGGGTGTAAAAAAAAAAAAGACATTTTGTCACTTTTTGTGTGTGTTAGTTTTTGAGCTTGCTGACAGTTTATGCCACATGCTAGAAAGTTTACCTCTAATTCCCCTCACAAAATGTAGTGCATTACAACTGAACCCAGGCTTGCCAAAGTGCAAGAGAGATTTTGGTTTGGATTGCCTGTTTTGATGGCAGTTTTGATATAGATTTTTGTCCTGAAATCTACCAGATGGCAGCATATTTGGACACTGACCATAAAATCGGTGAGCACACAGCTAAATTGGGATATGCACCACTAGTTATTTGCAAAACATTTTGAGTAGCAAACGGTCTAGAGCTGCAGTGAACTGTGCATCAGTTTCAAGTTCTTGGGATCAAAAGTCCTGCTGAGCTCATTGTGAGCTGACTGCCACACACCCTTTAGGATAATCATCCAGCCAAGAAACTGCTGCATGAATACTCTGAGCCTAACCGCGTCTTTGAAAATGACCTCAAAGAATGGCAGTCTGCACTGAGAAAGCACTATGGGCCTGATCCTGAGAAGTGCTGAGTCACCTCAACTCCTATAGATTTCATGGTGAGATAAGGATGCTCAGAACCTCCCAAGTGATTCTTAGCCTCACACTGGGTCAGGACCTTAAGAAAGTTTTCATTTAAAAATATTTCTGAAGACTGGAGTTGGAAAACAGGGAATTAGGTTGTGATTCTGTTGCTTTAAAAATACATATGTGATGTGTTATCTTTCTAGAATAATTGCTTCTCTGGATATCTGAGTGTGTTGGGGAGGGTTCAGACGATATAACTGTTTCTGCTTTTAGACTTGTGTGTTATTGACTACCATGATAGTTTGACCCTCTTGGAAATTTCAAGATTTTTCCCATCTGGAAGAATTTTCAGCATGTTTATGGAGTTAGATCAGGGGCTCTGGTTAGCTGGTGAGAGCAGCTCTCTGCAAGGCAGATTTGGAATCAGCGAGGCACAATCTCCCCTGCTGCTCACTGCCCATTGAAGGGGCACAATCTGCTCCATCATTTGCTTCTACCAGCGTGCTGGCCCTGCTCAGCAGGCTGGTATGGGAGAGAGGAGGGATGGTCATCATAACATCCTTTCTCTCCCATCTTGTCCTACCACTGTTTCAGGGCCCTGTTTCCTGGAGGGAGAGGAGAAATGAGGAATCTCAGCTGGTAGGGAATGCAGGGGCAGGTCTTGTGAATGGCACAAGGGGTGAAAAGATTCTTGCTCACCTTTTCTGCCCCAGCAAGGCTGCTCAGGAGCCACTCACAATCTAAGCCTTAATTTTGTGTCACCATGTTAAGATCTGGCTCTTACTGCTCTTCATAGAATTCCAGATCAGTGTTGGCAACTCTCCCAATTTTATCATAAGTCTAGTGATATTTGAGGTTTTCTTAAAGCCCCAGCTAGTGATTACGTAGGAATCTTTCATTTTTTGAAAAACCGCAAGCTTCCAGCCCTCATGGTTGAAGAGTGGAACTTGATGACATGACCCCCTACAAGCTCAAAAACCAGGAAGTAAATACCCCCTCCTCCAATTAATTTGTATTTTCATGATTTTTTGGTGCCTGATCCATGAATTTTTAATGCTTGGGGCTGGCAGTGCTGTAACAGCAACAAGAATTTTATGCACTGAGAGATCAGAGGCCCTTAATGGAAGCCAGAATGATATTTTTTGGACAGGAACAGGAAAGCAAAGGAAACAAAGTCCTTGGGAACAATTTTGCTTTCAGAACACTGCTGCCCCGCTGACTGCTTTTCAGCTCCATGCAGAATTTGTGTCCAAGTAGGAGCAGGAGTATTTTAAAGTACAGGCAAACAACTGTCCTGAGACTGGTGGGATTCACAAAACTTTTTTACACTTATAAAAAGGGTGAGATTGTCTGCCAGGTAGTGTTTTCTTACCTCTCTGATACCGATCTTTAATCTGCTAATCTTTAAAATGAAAACATTTGTTTCATGTCACCAAGAACTGTGTTGCAGCACACAGTGGTTTATATGCTGCTGTGAGCATTGTGACATTGAATACAGTAGAACATACTGTATCCTGTAAAGCAACGGAGCTAGCAAACACCACAAGATAACAGAATAGTAAAAAACAAGGTTCTCAGTTCCCTTTTTTACACAGACTTTTGGGTAGTGACATAGAAACATTTAAGATGAAATCAGATTATCTTGTGTTTTTCTTTGTTTTCTTTTTAAGTCTCAAACCATTTAAAAGCTACTCCTTTTCCTCAGTCCCTGCAATGGTGCTTTGTGGGAGAGTGTGGGCTTGAAACAGCTTTCAGTCACTGGCATGTTCTAAATATGTATCAATGGTGCATCTGGTTCTAACACTGCAGGCTGACTCAAAGCATTTTGTTCTCCCTCCCACTGCCACACAATTCATATTACAATAAAGAAATATTTTTATGAGAGAGATTTTTATGAGAGAGATAAAAAGGGGGAAAGCAGCATGGTCCAGTAGAAAGGGAGTCAGGACACCAGGTCTCTATTCCCAGCTCTTCCCCTGACTAATTCTGTGACCTTGGATTAGTCAGTTAACCCTGTCTCTGCCTCAGTTTCCCATATGGCATTATAGGGCTAAGGATACTTACCTACCTTTTGTAAGGCACTCTGAATGCTAATTATATGAATAAACCTTTTCTATCATGACCATTCATGATGGTGGGTCAATTCCTGCAATTGTTACATTTTATTGGTTTCTTTAGTGCCTATTGTCATGGAAGCAACGTGCTTTTGTTACACAGATTAAAATACATCAAAACCAGTTAATAAATGGTAAACAAAATGAACAAGTTTTTGCAGTAGGCCCTGAACGTCACTAGATTTAGGCTCTGACAGGCAGTCTCCCTCACAAGCTGATATAGCTTTTGTCACTGCTCTCTCATGTTGTGACCTCTCTTTTCATTTGACCCTGTAGCTGTGGTGGCGGTGTTTGCTTCTAACCCGTCACAATTCCTGCTTCATGCAGTTTTCCTGCTCTAGAGCCCATTCCATCTGGCTCTTCTCTCACCTTCTCCTTAGTGTGGCTGTATTCTATCTTGCTTCTTGTGCCTCATCTCCTCCTCCTCCTCCTTGGGGTTGACTCCTGGAGTCTCTCTTTTCCGACACTGATGTCTGCCTCTCCATACCCTTCTCCTGGGCAACTTACATTTCTGTGACTGAAACCCATACACAGGAGGGGCCACAACTGGAATTGTTGTCCTTTGGATGAGATATAAAACTGAGGTCCTGTGGTCGTAAGAAATAATGTGGCAGTTTCCCAAGAGCCAGGGATGTTGCCCCTTTGTTCAGATTCCAGGTCGGGCAATTCCATTCTGCCGACCCAAATTCCCCCTACATTTTCGAAAAGATAAAACATTCTTCTTCACTCCCTGTCCCTTGCACAATATTGCGGTCTTTAAAGTCTGCTGCATCTCACCTCAGTAGTAGCTGCGCTTCATTGGTAGATTAAATTATTTCTGTACAGTCTTTAAGCTCTTTTGGGTTGGATAGTGCTATGTACAAATAATTATCTCCTAGCAATTTGGAGTAGGTATTGAGCTGGTGGATTGCTCACTGATTTGGACTTTTTTTTGACTGAAGCATCAGTATGAAAACAGGAAACAATGTGGGAAATGTTAATAAAACTTGACAACAACAGCTCTGAAGGTGTTTGATCCACCACTCAAGTGTACATAACTATTACAGGATGAGGAAACAGGAAATATGCTAAGGGGAGGAGATGAGAACAGAAGAATAAAAAGAGAGAGAATGAACTTGAAAGATTCCAAGTTGCCATTTCTGAAGTCAGTTGGCATGCAATAGACTTTAATCAGAATATACAATATCTCACTTAGGTGCTATGCATGGAAACCACAAAGAGTCAGAATTAAGTTCCATCAGCAATAAATTCCATCTGGGCTCTGAATATGAGATCAGGTCAATGCTAATAAATGTGAAAAAAAGTTTGCTGTTGTGCTTAGTTATTTTAATATTATTAAAGCAGATTGACCCTCTCATTTACGTTGCTTCAAACCTTGCATTTGTTGAGAGCTTTGAATGACCTAAATGTCCTCCTGCTACTTTCTCTTTTTATTAAAAAGGACATTTTCATGCTGTGATCACTTTCTGTCTCAGTTCCCCTCCCCTCCATTCCCTGCTGGTGCTCTTTCAAAAGAATCTGAGTCAGAAAAAAATCCCCTCTTTTTTTCTGAAGTATTATAATATCGTGGGGTTATGTGCCTACTTCCCTAGTGACTCACTGAAACATAGTCTATTGAATGTGTTAATTTTAAATGGACTGTGCAGAGAAAAGACACAGGTTGATTTGGAAATAACAATGAGAATGATCACTTATATCACCTTTAATCTCAAAGCATTAAAAATTTTTAATTATGTTTTAAAAAATTAGGTTTTAATTATGATCTGCACTTTACTGATGAGTTTAAGTGTTGTAAAGATCACACTTTAAGTTAAAGGGGAGACCAGGACTTGTGACTCTCTGTTTGGTGCTCTATCCACTGCACTATACTTTTTCCCATGGTCTGTATCTCCATGAAGAATTATTTTCTAATGTATATCCATTACTGGCTTCTCTCCAATATGCCTGTTATGGCCCTTGGGCCTTTAAAAACTGGGAGCAGTAGTCATGGAAAGACCCAGCATGGGGCCCAGCTCAGTAACCAGGAAGGGCTACGAAAGGGGAAGTCTATATGGGTCCCCTTCTCTGCTGTGGAAAGTAGGAAAGTTCCTTAGTGTTTTGTGTTATTTAGAGCCTTTGTATCTTCTGTTGATTAAGCATTGTGGACTCAGCAGGTGAAATGTATTGGGCTTTCTGACTTGGGTTGCCAGGTGTCTGGTGTTCGACCGGAACACCTGGTCGAAAAGGGACCCTGGCGGCTCCAGTCAGCACCTCATACTGGGCCGTTAAAAAAGTCTGGTTGGCGGTGCAGACAGGCTCCCTACCTGGCAACATGTCTCTCTGGCTCGTAGGTGTAGAGGTGGCCATGGGGGCTCTGTGCGCTGCCCCAGCGGCGGCTCCACAGCCCCCATTGGTCAGGAATGGCAGCAAATGGGAGCTGCAGGGGTGGCGCCTGTGGGCAGGGGCAGCGCGTGCCGTGCAGAGCCCCCTGGCTGTGCCTCTGCCTAGGAAACGGCAGGACATGCCGGCTGCTTCCCAGAAGTCACCTGAGGTAAGCGCCGCCAAGAACCCGCATCCCTCTCCGCCTCCCCTTCTGTTCCCAACCCCCCTGCCCCAGCCTTGAGCCCCCCTCCCACACCCAAACTCCCTCCCAGAGCTCGCGCCCCCTCCCAGACCCCAACCCCCTGCCCCAGCTCAGAGCCCCCTCCTATACCCCAAGCCCCTCATTTCTGGCCCTGCGCTGGAGCCTGCACCCCCAGCCCAGAGCTTGTACCCCCTCCCACACTCCAACCCCCTGCCTCAGCCTCGAGCCCCCTACCACACGCCGAACCCCTCAGCCCCCACCCCCCCCAGCTCAGCACTCCCTCCCACACCCTGAATCCCTCATTTA
>NW_020664493.1:3737474-3754180 GCF_002925995.2 Terrapene triunguis | reverse complement strand
ACCCCAGCCAGAGCCTGCATCCCCAGCTGGAGCCCTCACCCCCTCCCGCACCCCAACCCCCTGCCCCAGCCCTGTGAAAGTGAGTGAGGGTGGGCGACGGAGGGAGGGGGCATGGAGTGAGTGGGGGGCAGGGCCCCAGAGAAGGGGCGGGGGAGGGGTGGGGCCTCAGGGCAGGGGCAGGGCTAGGTCCGGGGCAAGGGTGTTTGGTTTTCGGCGATTAGAAAGTTGGCAACCCTAGGCCCCTGACTAGTGAATCTGCCCAATGGCTTACAATGCTTCTTTTTCTTAATCATTTAAATAATTCTCCAGCACACTGGTAGCTTCAGAGCCACACTGGATTCTGGTATGCATTGGTGTCCTTTAACTTTTAGAATGGATGTAAGTTAATGGAGTAAAATAAGTGGACAAGAGATATGTAGCAGTATTTGGATGAAAGTGTATTAATAAGACTGACCACAAAATGACTGAAGAGGTGCAATAAAACAGATATAGATAAACAGAAGTTCATGCAAAACTTGCATAGCTTATTATCTCTTTATCTATTGATCTATGTACATGTTGCTTCTGTCCCAGGAGTTTCCTAAATGCAGATTTCTAATGACTAGAAACCTGTTGCTTCTTTTGATGCTCTTCCTGGATTGTTAAAATTTTGTAGTTTAATAAAAGAATTTTGATTACCATGACATGAATATGAATATCAGTACATGTTACCTTCCATATATACTTAGCATTTCAGTCAGTTATGCATGAAGTTGAATGATGACTGATCTAATTTAAGCAGCCCACCCAGCATTGTGTGTGTGGGTGGCAGCCCATCCACCGTTTTGTGTGTGTGTGTGTGTGTTCATTGTATAGCCAATCCTTTTCAGTTGCAGCACATTGTTTATTGACACAACCGTCTGGTAACATTTTAAATAAGCCACAAATTAAAATGATACCTCAAAACCTGCTGAATGCAATAGTTGTAGAGAGTTGGGTTCTTTTAAAACACTTTGAGATCTACTGATGAAAAGAGCTAGGTATTATTACTGTTATTATGATTTTATTCAAGACATTAATATAGGCTTTAATATGCCTAGTCTTACTACCTGATATCTATGTAATGCTATGTGCAGTCTAATAATCTTTATCTTGGTATATATGTATCCTGATGCAGAAGGCCTGCTTTGGTTAAAGTGCACTAGCTGACTAGTATGTTCAACTTTTAAATACTGGGAGATAAAATTGTCCCTCTTTCAAATTTGCAAGCATCACTGCCAGCTTCACATGACTTGTCTCTAAAATGTTTTAATTTTCTGCTATGTTAGACCTGGTCACAAATTGCCAAGTTTCCTACTAACCCCACTGATGTCTCATCTGCTCTTTGGCCTGTCAGGTTAGAGAAGGTATGGCTTTGGATGCTTTTCCATTTTTTTTTTCAAGCTAAGAAATATGAATTCTGTGTATTGTCTAACTGTGAAGAAGCCTTTTTATAGAAGATTAATTGTTCCATGGCACAGTCTTCCCATGTATATTTGGCTGTTCATCGGATAAAGTTTGTTGGAAGCAGAAGAAATCACATGATGATGCAACAATATCCCATAGTTTTCTGTCCAGCATGTTACTGAGTGGCATGAACAATGCACTAACCCTGGCACTGGCAGCAGGAGGCTGGCAGACAGGGTAGATAAGGGAATGAAAGATAGAGAGGAAAAAGAAGCTGGAATCTTGTGTTTTAAAACCCCTCCCCCCCCCCCCCCACCCTACCCCGAAGGAAACAATCACTCAGTCACTGACAGGATGATCCAGGCCACCTCCAAGAAATGAGCTTGCAAGGCTGCAAAATCTTTTGGTGCTGTCAATTTTGCTTAATATCTTTTAACATTATTTATAATGGGTCAGACCCTGCAACTCTTTTTAATTTAGTGGCAGTTGTAGGTGCTTGACTCCTCTCACAGGATGAAATTTGCTCCTGTGCAGAAGAATACAAGGCCTGTGCCCCAGATAAGTCCCACTTAAGCCCTTGGGGCTTTGTACTGGCTCACTGTACAGGGTGCAATTTGCCCCTAGGAAGTCAGTTAGGATGAAACAAGAACTTGCCAAAGCCAGGCACATTGGAGTCTGCCAAAATCCTATAAAAGGCAGCCAGTGAAATGGCTGACAAATTGCTGATTCTGGTAGTCCATCCTTGGAGCACAGACAGGAGGGTGAGGCTGACACTTTCTCATATGCAACTGAGTAGATCCTGGCTCTGGGACCCCTTTGGCATGGGCTACAGAAAGGCAGGTGGGTTTAGGTTCTGGTGCTGCAAGTTTGCAAAACGTATAGCAAAAGCTGTACTGCTCCAAGCTTTTCCTGCCCCTAATCGCTATACAAAACACACACATGTAACTGTTTTATATAAGTGGCTGTCTTTAAAAGTGCTGTCAGCCCATCCTACCCAGCTGTGATGCTGCATCTTTCCATACAACCTTCCCAATTAAAATGAGATCAGAATGGTGAGATGAAGATTCTATAAAGATAGGGAAATGGTATGGCCTGATTCTCCTTTACGTTAAGGCCTACTTACACACTCTGGCAATATAAAGTATCAGGGGGTAGCCATGTTAGTCTGTACCCACAAAAACAACAAGGAGTCCAGTGGCACTTTAAAGACTAACAGATTTATTTGGGCATAAGCTTTCATGGGTAAAAAACTCACTTCTTCAGATGCATGGAGTGAAAATTACAGATGCAGGCATTATTATACATGAACCCCTTCTCTTCATGTATAATAATGCCTGCATCTGTAATTTTCACTCCATGCATCTGAAGAAGTGGGGTTTTTTTACCCACGAAAGCTTATGCCCAAATAAATCAGTTAGTCTCTAAGGTGCCACTGAATTCCTCGTTGTTTTTTAGCAATATAAAGGGGCCTTAAAGTGGTGTTCATAACTTTTTAATCCATTTTAAGTGCCCTTTACCCTGCCAGAGTGTGTAAGTGAGAATCAGGGCCATGTGTTACTGCAGTATCTCTCTCTGACTGTTGTGAGATTCTTTCTGAAAAACAAGGAAGAGCTTGCTTGCTTGGGAATGCTTGCTTTAATATACTTTATCTTGAGGCTAGATGGAAGTGAGATAGATCCTGGAGAAGGAGATCTAGATTTTTCAGGCACCATAGCCGTTTTGTGGCCACCATTACAGACACTGGACACTCCCTCCTGTTTGAGGGTGATGTGGATAATAATGACTTTGTCATTTTTCTCTTACATTCCAGCTTTCCTCCCACCCGCCTTTGAGTACTACCCTTACACTGCTGTGATTACGTGGACCTGGCAAATGCCACAATGATCTAAGAATGTGACACATCCAGGATTCCGTGCTGAGGTAATTTTTTCCAGTTGTCCCTTCTCGTATTCTGTCTCAATACTTTTTCAGCCATTGTCTAGTCTTTGAATATGTTTGCCTCCCACACTCAGATGCAAAACCATGTTATAGGGAAAATGCCCCAAGGAGTGCAGCGTGTGGCTTTGTTGGTGAATATGGGTTGGTCCACACAAAAAAACCCAGAACCCTGCTACGCTTGTAATTTGAGTCTGTTATTTCTGATAAAGGGCAGTAATGGATGTTTACCTATATGGACTCTATTTGAACAGTTTCCCTTTTCTGCTGGTACTATGCAACTATTCATTAGAAAACGAGATTCATAGAGGATGTGAACGAAGTGCATAGAATTCGGAGAGAAAAAGGTGGACGGCACAAAACTGTTCAATAGGTGAATGGGCTCCACATCAAGAGAGCACAAACAAAAAGGAGCTGAGAAAGGACTGGTCTCTGAGGGTATTCAGAAGAAATTCCTTTACAAAGAAGGTAATTCACATCTAAAACCAATTGCCAAGGTTGGCAAAGAAGTGGAAATGAAATACATTTTTAAATAATGGGACAAGGAATTACAAGAAAAAACATTACATAATACAAAGTACAAACCATTACTAATATGTGGATTGACCTTGATGGTCATCTTTCATGCTGAAGGTCTTAATCCTGTGAGTCCTTGGACAATGTTTATTTGGGTGTGCAAGGCTGCTGCAAATAAGTGCCAGCTATGCATAGGTCAAGTAAAGTTATGTGCCAAGTGGAAGCCTCTGCACTGAGGAAATAGTTGGTCTCAACCCCCCTCTGCATTTACTCTGACTTTTAAATGTGGAGTATGAAAAGGGGCAGGATGTGAACAGAGAATGAGCATGTCTGAGAAAACATGGTTTTAAGCGTGATCTTTGTCATGCTAAAGGGGTACCTAGGCGTTATTCCTGCTAATAGGTAGGAGCAAACTGGCAGTCATACAGCAATCTTCTGGTCAGGTTCCTCTGCCTTCTCTGTCCTGCAAAAATCACTTGTGGCCATGCTCTTATAGACACAACAGACTGCACCTGCACTGTATAGATTTGAAGCCTAGAATGTTCCTACATTATGGTGACTGAGCTGGTCTCTACAGCCTTAAAGTGCAGCTCTTTGTGTCCACTCAACCATCCTGACTCCTTTAGAAGGAGAAAATTCCTTTTTACCTCTCAACTTAACATATACTGTGATGTCAACAAAACAGTAGATAAGACCAGCTAACATAATTAATTTAACCCTTTGACAAAATCCCTCATATGAGGCTATTTAAGAAAACTAAGTAGCCATAGGGTGAGAGGAGGTGAAGTACTGTGCTGGATTAGAAATTGGCTAAGGCCTGGTCTACACTGGGGGGGGATCGATCTAAATTACGCAAATTCAGCTACGTGAATAACGTAGCTGAAGTCGACATAGTTAGATCTACTCACCGCGGTGTCTTCACTGCGGTGAGTCGACTGCTGCCGCTCCCCTGTCAACTGTGCCTGCACCTCTCGTGGCGGTGGAGTACAGAAGTCAACGGGAGAGTCGCCCTTCTGATTAATGATGTGCTCCTTGAGCCTGCTAAGGTCCTCTGGAGCACACTGACTATGGTACCACCCGCAACAAAGTGCATGGAGAAGCACTACTTTGTTTTAGTGCAGGGATTTGAGGGTTTTTACTCCCATCCAGCTCCAAATTCCCTGGTAGTAACCGTGGTGAATGAACATGCCCAGCTGGGAAGGTTTAAGTATACTCCCAAGAATAAAGGCTCTCAACAAATGGACCTGGTAAGCGGGAAGATTTATACTACCTCTTCCTCACAGATGCGTATTACTAAGTAGCAGGCATTGCTGCCCAAGAATGACTTTGTGAACTGGACGGCTATGTTTAAGTTTGCAGACCAGTTGCCTGAAGCCTTGAGAGAGGAATTTCAGGCATTTGTCACTGCAGGCTTCTTGATGGCTAAGACTTCACGGCAGCCCGTGCTGGTCGTAGCGGCTATCATGATTCATGGGCCTCAAACTTAGGTCCACAGGAGCAGCCACACTTCAACTCTTCACTTGGCAGTCTGCTGATCCAGGACCCATGAAGCCCTGCCCCAGTTTGAGGCTCCACCCCGACTTCCTATTGGTTGAGTGTCCTAGCAGCTGATTGGCCCCTACTTAAGACAGCAACAGAAAAAGGAAGCTGTCTGAACAACTGAGATCCACACTGCTCTGGAATATGTGTGCTGTGCTTCCTGCTTTTGCTCTCTGGCTTGACTTCCCAGCGTCCTGGCTTGGCTCCTGACCTCTGACTTGTGGTTCTAATTATGATGGGTTGGATCACAGAAACCCCCTTGGGACTGCCACCTGATGTGCTGGGACTACCTCTGAGCCTGTTTTCCCTGCCAGCTTGGGACTCTAGTACCTTGCCTTGTTTGAGCCAGACACGCTTGCCTGCTGCAAACACAGATCCAAGTCTGAACCACGTCCCCCACAAGCTGCAGG
Organism: Terrapene triunguis; assembly: GCF_002925995.2. Lineage (NCBI taxonomy): Eukaryota > Metazoa > Chordata > Testudines > Emydidae > Terrapene > Terrapene triunguis. Next base: position 3,748,355 of record NW_020664493.1, on the reverse strand, counting down.
CTTAACTGAAAACAGCTTAAGAAGTGCTCCTGTCTCCAGCACTCAGATGTCCAGCTCCCAATGGGGTCCAAACCCCAAATAAATCCGTTTTACCCTATATAAAGCTTATACAGGGTAAACTCATAAATTGTTCACCTTCTATAACACTGATAGAGAGATATGCACAGCTGTTTGCTCCCCCCCCCAGGTATTAATACATACTCTGGGTTAATTAATAAGTAAAAAGTGATTTTATTAAATACAGAAAGTAGGATTTAAGTGGTTCCAAGTAATAACAGACAGAACAAAGTAAATTACCAAAAAAATTAAAATAAAACACACAAGTCTAAGTCTAATACAGTAGGAAACTAAATGCAGGTAAATCTCACCCTCAGAGATGTTCCAATAAGCTTCTTTGACAGACTAGCCTCCTTCTAGTCTGGGCCCAATCCTTTCCCCTGGTACAGTCCTTGTTCCAGCTCAGGTGGTAGCTAGGGGATTTCTCATGACTGCAGCCCTCTTTGTTCTGTTCCACCCCCTTATATATCTTTTGCACAAGGCGGGAATCTTTTGTCCCTCTCTGGGTTCCCACCCCTCCTTCTAAATGGAAAAGCACCAGGTTAAAGATGGATTCCAGTACCAGGTGACATGATCACATGTCACTATAAGACTTCATTACCCACTTGCCAGCACACAGGTATACAGGAAGACTTTCAGGTAAACAGAGCCATTTACAACCAATTGTCCTGGTTAATGGGAGCCATCAAGATTCCAAGCCACCATAAATGGCCCACACTTTGCATAATTACAATAGGACCTCAGAGTTATATTTCATATTTCTAGTTTTAGGTACAAGAATGATACATTTATACAAATAGGATGATCACACTCAGTAGATTATAAGTTTTGTAATGATACCTTACAAGAGACCTTTTGCATGAAGCATATTCCACTTACATTATATTCACACTCATTAGCATATTTTCATAACATCATACGGAGTGCACCATCACACTGATCTCATGCTTCTGATCTCCCAGTATCTTGACCAAGCTGATCCCAGTTGACTCCTGACTGTGGACTCTGGCTCTGACCATGACGTCTGATTGCCCATGACCTGGCCTTGACAGTGGATACTTCGGTCAGAGTAATGGCCTTGGTGTTGACCATGACAAGGGCTTCCTGGCTTCAGAATTCAGGCATTGCTCCAGATGTCCAGCAGGCCATCAAGGATTTGCTGTTCATTGACAAAGAGCTGTTTTCAGAGAGGACGGATGAGCCTCTGCACTCCTTCAAGGATTCTAGAGCTACCCTATGGTCCTTGAGGTATGTACACGCCGGCAGTGCAGAGGCACCACACTGTGGTCGACAGCAGCAGTATTGTCTGTACACACATTTGGGCAGCCTTTCCCTCCTCTGAGACAGCCGTATTTACCCCAGAAAAGGGCAGAGATTCCATAGGGGGAGGCAGTCGGGTCTGGGGGATGGCCAGTCCACATGCCTTCCGCCGGTCCCCCCAAGTGCCCATTTTGACAACTTGGTCCAGAGTAGTGTTTCAGTTGTGACTCCTTTTTTCCCATCCCTTCCGTTTGGGGAGAGGTTGGCCTGCTTTTACAATGTTTGGGGTTCAATCACCACTGACAGTTGGGTCCTAAGCACTATGCCATTCAGTTCTGCTCCATCCCTCCCCCCCATCCTCCCTTCCCGTCCTTCTTCAGGGATCCTTCTCATGAAATACTTCTCCTTGAGCAGGTTTGCTCTCTACTAGGTTTGGGAGCAATGGAGGAGGTTCCGCCAGAACCCATCGGTCATGGCTTCTATTCTCGGTACTTTCTGGTGCGCAAATCCTAGGGAGGTGTAAGACCCATTCTCGACCTTTACAGCCTCAACAAATATATCAGATACATGAGGTTCTGAATGGTCACTTGTAGTGAGGTGGTGTGGTTCCCCGCCGCCCCGGAGAGGGATGAGCCCCTCTGGATGCCAAAGTGGGCGGAGCCAGTGGAGCTTGCGCCCGCACCCCAGAGGTCAAGGCACAGGACAAGAAGTACAAAAGCCCAACCCCAGAGCTCACTAGAGGCCCGGCTGCCGGAGAAGCCAGATGCCTGTGGCCTACCTCCCGGTTGGGAGACTCCTGCAGTTTGCGATCGACCCGAGGACTGGCCAGACCAGCCGAGGCCTGATGCCGACCAGACTCTGGAGAAGCTGTTAAGCCTGCCTGTGGCAAGTTACCCAGAGGAGCTGCCAAGCCTACCGCTCGCTGAGTACACTGAGGAGCCCATGCTGCTTGATTCCTTGGAAGACCCCATCCAGACGCAGGTACCTCTAGAGGGGGAGGTAGGAAGTAGCCCGGGGGCAGCCGACCCTAGTCTGGCTGCAGCACAGCCAGAGCTGATGTCAGTGTGTTGCAGCCAGGATCCCCACTGACACAGCAGCGGGCCGTCTGCTGCTGCTAGGGCCCCGGGCTGGGACGCAGTGGAGTGGGTGGGCCTGCGTCCCCCCTGCCACCCAACGTGCGGGTGGCAGTCTCGCCCTCTCCCAGATCCTTCAGAGCCAGGGCCTGGGCCTCCTAAACTTATTTGTCTGCTCAGCCCCTGCCTGAGGGCCTGAGCAATGGACTCTCTACTGCCCCACCCTGACCCAGGGGCTGGGCCTGTTATAAAACTGTTTGCTCAGCCCCTGCCTGAGGGCCTGAGCCACTGACTCTCTCTTGCCCCCCCCCCCCCCCCCCCCCGAACCGGGGCCTGGGCCTGCGGAATAGAACTGTTTGTTTGCCTCTGTCGTTGCCGCGGGGTGAAACCATGCGGCCAGACTAGTTCCCCGAAATAATCAGATGGACATAGCGAGGCGGTGTGGTTCCCCACCGTCCCGGAGAGGGACGAGCTCCGGCCAAACCCTTCTACATCACTCTATCGACTATCATAGAATCATAGAATCATAGAATATCAGGGTTGGAAGGGACCTCAGGAGGTCATCTAGTCCAACCCCCTGCTCAAAGCAGGACCAATTCCCAACTAAATCATCCCAGCCAGGGCTTTGTCAAGCCGGGCCTTAAAAACCTCCAAGGAAGGAGATTTCACCACCTCCCTAGGTAATGCATTCCAGTGCTTCACCACCCTCCTAGTGAAATAGTGTTTCCTAATATCCAACCTAGACCTCCCCCACTGCAACTTGAGACCATTGCTCCTTGTTCTGTCATCTCCCACCACTGAGAACAGCCGAGCTCCATCCTCTTTGGAACCCCCCCTTCAGGTAGTTGAAAGCAGCTATCAAATCCCCCCTCATTCTTCTCTTCTGGAGACTAAACAATCCCAGTTCCCTCAGCCTCTCCTCATAACTCATGTGCTCCAGACCCCTAATCATTTTGTTGCCCTCTGCTGGACTCTTTCCAATTTTTCCACATCCTTCTTGTAGTGTGGGGCCCAAAACTGGACACAGTACTCCAGATGAGGCCTCACCAATGTCGAATAAAGGGGAACGATCACGTTCCTTGATCTGCTGGCAGTGCCCCTACTTATACAGCCCAAAATGCCGTTAGCCTTCTTGGCAACAAGAGCACACTGTTGACTCATATCCAGCTTCTCGTCAACTGTGACCCCTAGGTCCTTTTCTGCAGAACTGCTACCTAGCCCTTCGGTCCCTAGTCTGTAGCAGTGCATAGGATTCTTCCATCCTAAGTGCAGGACTCTGCACTTGTCCTTGTTGAACCTCATCAGGTTTTTTTTGGCCCAATCCTCTAATTTGTCTAGGTCCCTCTGTATCCAATCCTTACCCTCCAGTGTATCTACCACGCCTCCCAGTTTAGTGTCATCTGCAAACTTGCTGAGAGTGCAGTCCACACCATCCTCCAGATCATTAATAAAGATATTAAACAAAACCGGCCCCAGGACCGACCCTTGGGGCACTCCGCTTGAAACCGGCTGCCAACTAGACATGGAGCCATTGATCACTACCCGTTGAGCCCGACGATCTAGCCAGCTTTCTATCAACCTTACAGTCCATTCATCCAGCCCATACTTCTTTAACTTGGCGGCAAGAATACTGTGGGAGACCGTATCAAAAGCTTTGCTAAAGTCAAGGAATAACACATCCACTGCTTTCCCCTCATCCACAGAGCCAGTTATCTCATCATAGAAGGCAATTAGGTTAGTCAGGCACGACTTCCCCTTGGTGAATCCATGCTGACTGTTCCTGATCACTTTCCTCTCCTCTAAGTGTTTCATAATTGATTCCTTGAGGACCTGCTCCATGATTTTTCCAGGGACTGAGGTGAGGCTGACTGGCCTGTAGTTCCCCGGATCCTCCTCCTTCCCTTTTTTAAAGATGGATACTACATTAGCCTTTTTACAGTCATCCAGGACCTCCCCCGATCGCCATGAGTTTTCAAAGATGATGGCCAATGGCTCCGCAATCACATCCGCCAACTCCTTTAGCACCCTCAGATGCAGCGCATCCGGCCCCATGGATTTGTGCTCATCCAGTTTTTCTAAATAGTCCCGAACCACTTCTTTCTCCACGGAGGGCTGGTCACCTCCTCCCCATACTGTACTGCCCAGTCCAGCAGTCTGGGAGCTGACCTTGTTTGTGAAGACAGAGTCAAAAAAAGCATTGAGTACATTAGCTTTTTCCACATCCTCTGTCACTAGGTTGCCTCCCTCATTCAGTAAGGGGCCCACACTTTCCTTGACTTTCTTCTTGTTGCTAACATACCTGAAGAAACCCTTCTTGTTACTCTTAACATCTCTTGCTACCTGCAACTCCAAGTGCGATTTGGCCTTCCTGATTTCACTCTTGCATGCCTGAGCAATATTTTTATACTCCTCCCTGGTCATTTGTCCAATCTTCCAATCTTGTCTGACTATCCTCCCATGTTGTCTCAGAATGACTGGTTTGCTGCTCTGGACCTTCAGGATGCCTACTTTCTGTGGCAATTCTGCCAGGTCATAGAAAATTCCTTTGATTCATTGTAGCGGAGCACCATTTTTAGTATACGGTGCTTCTATTCGGCCTCTCTTCTGCCCCTTGGGTTTTTACTAAATGCATGGTTGTTTTCCCCCCAATCATCCCACAGGTCATCCTTAAGCTGAAGGCGGATTGGGCCATGCTCATTCTCACTGCCCCAGCATGGCTGAGGCAGTTCTGGTTCTCCAACCTTCTGACGCTATCAGTTCAGCCTCTCATACCACTTTCTCTCCATCCCAACCTACTCACTCAGAATCATGGCTGCATCTTGCATACCATGCTAAGTTCCTTGCATCTCACAGCATGGCTGCTTCATGGCTAAATAAAGAGGAAGAGCACTGTTCAGTGGCTGTTCACCAAGTCCTACTCAACAGTAGAAAGCCCTCTACCAGAATGGCCAATTCAGTTAAATGGAAGCAGCTTTCAGTGTTGTCATTGGCCCACGGAATTCAACTGATGCTGGCTTCTATCCAGGATATCTTGGTGTATTTGCTGCACCTTCAGTCATCGGGACTTGCAATTAGCTCATTGAGAGTGCACTGGCAGCAATATCAGCGTTTCATGCCCCCATTCAGGGAAGTTCAGTCTTCTCCAATACCATGGTAGCAAGATTCTTAAAAGGGCTTCTTTGTCTCCATCCTCTAGTCTGAGAGCTGGTTTCTCCATGGGACCTTAACATGGTCCTAGTGTCTTTAATGGGACACACATTTGAGCCCCTGGCATCTTGTCCCTTTCTGCTTTTGAGTCAGAAGACTGGGTTCCTGGTAGTGATAAGCATGTGAGTTGCACACTCTGATGGCAGAATCCCCTTATACAGAGTTCTACAAATACAAAGTGACTTTACGACCACACCCCAAATTTTTGTCTAAAGTGATTTCTCAGTTTCATTCATTTACCTGTGTTATTTCCTAAGCCACATTCATCTCCGCAGGAGGTCAAGCGGTCTCTTGACAGATGATCTCTCAGTGGATAACATCCTTTATCAAGACTGCATATGAAATAGCTTTGTCTACACCTCCTCAGCGGGTGCAAGCTCATTCTACAGGAGCACAAGCAACATCAATAGTGACATCTCAGTACTGGACATTTGCAGGGCTGCTATGTAGTCGTTCATACATATATTTATGACCCATTATATCATTACTGCATCTTCCAGAGTGGATGTAGGTTTTGGTAGGGTGGTCCTGCAATCCTTGTTTAAATAGACTCTGAGCTTCACCCCTGGGGCTGGTCCACACTAACCCCCCACTTCGAACTAAGATACGCAACTTCAGCTACGTTATTCACGTAGCTGAAGTCGAACCATCTTAGTTCGAACTTACTGCGGGTCCACACGCGGCAGGCAGGCTCCCCCGTCGACTCCGCGTACTCCTCTCGCGGAGCAGGAGTACCAGCATCGACGGCGAGCACTTTCGCGATCGATCCGGGATCGATTTATCGCGTCTAGACAAGACGCGATAAATCGATCCCAGAAGATCGATTGCTTACTGCCGGACCTGGTACAATTGGTGCAGGTATCATGCCCCTCTTGTGTATCCAAGAGCTGCTGAAGCCATTTGATCTGCCTGAGACTGAATTCCTACAGGGGCCCTCACTGAAAAAGCACTTCTCAGCACTGCTCGCATTTAGTGGCTGAGAATGAAGGTCCCATCAGGCCTTCAATATATTTCTTCTGAAGGGGCTTGAATGTTGGCTTTCAAATTTTGAAGTGCTGCTCCATCCAACTCAGTATAGAAAGTGTTGATTATTCAGTGAAAAAAGCCTCTGTGATTTTCAGATGCAAAAGTTACTGTAATAGTCCACTCCCTTTTTAAAAACTAAATGTCTTGGCTCCACTTTGTCTTATAGAAAGTAACAGAATATAAGTAATAAGTTTTCTGCTTGCAATTAATGGGGAATTTTGCTGTGTAACTGCCTCCTGTGAAATAGTGGCTGGCATTTGGTTGTCATATGGCTGCGCTGTATAATTATAGAACATGTTATGGTTTGATGGATGAAGTCATTAAGAGCACAATAATTAGTACCAGCCTGCTACTTTGAACTGCTGTGTGGTGACAGTGAATTACATCTGTACACACATGAATATGGCTTTCTAACCATCTGACGCCTCAGGCCTACATACTGTTACCCTGTAACCATGCTGGACATTTTCATTTTAAAATACACATACATAAAACCAGACAGACCGAAGATTTTTGCTTATTACATCTTTAAAATTCACATGAAATCTAAATAATCTCTGAGGGAAACTTAAAAGGCTAGTTAAACTACATTGGATTACTTGTGACATTACAGCTGGCATAGGAAGCAAAGTCCTGTGGTGGAAAGGCAAAGAACTATGCTACAATATGTAAGACCCAGATCTCGAATTAATCCTAGGATTGGGCCGGCTGACTCAAGATTTCTAAGGAGAAGCTAGCAGTGCAGCAAGATGCTAGCTGTGAAGCAATTCACTTCACTTTCAAGCTGAACCTCATAATGAGATCTCAGTAATGGTTCAGTTGGAGATGTAAATCTGAACTGAGCTACAGAGGGCAAAGGGGGAGTTGGAGGAATGCAGAAATATGGGGAAGATGGGAATGGCAAACAGCTCATCATTTACATGGTGGCTTTACCATAACCTCTAGAGCTGGCTGGAAAAACAATTTTTTTTCCACAGAAAATGTTTTGACTTTTCAGTGAACAATCAAAACCTGAAAATTTTCTGCCAGAAACTGAAAGTTTTGATTCAGAAATGCTGCTGCAGTGCCCCATGGGAGTTGTCATTTGGGTGCATCATGTACCCATTCTTCTCCATAGGCTGGGCTCCTCAGCGGATTATATCTCCCATGATGAGTCATGCGTCTACCCTCTTGCTGAAGTCACAGTGCCTGTGGAGTCCCTTGCCACAGTGCATCATGGGAGATGTAGTGTTACTGGATAGCCCAGCCCATAGAGGAGAATGGGGACATGAGGCACCAGAACTACAACTTTCGTGAGGCACTGTGGTGGCATTTCGATTTTGAAATTTGCAGTTTTTAGACAAAAATGTGAACACGTATTGGATTTTGCAGGTTTGAGTTTTTGATGAAAAGTTGAAATTTTCCATGGAAAGCAGATTCTTTTAATGAAAAACTTAATTTATCTGAAAATCCAATTTTCCATTGAAAAACAGTTTCAATTACACCTCTGATCCCTGCAAAAATCTGCATTTTGCTGACAAGAGAATTATAAGTGATGAGCAGAGACTGCTTGCACCAAATAGATTGGGAAATATTGGTTTGACTCTTGGGCATGATGATTGGAGCAGTCCTGGATTTTAATTCTCTAATTCTTCTTGGCACCAAATTGTAGATGCCTTATTTTTAAAATAGCTGCTATTGCTTGAGCCAGTGTTCTTATATGTGTTAGGAGGGAAGTGTGACAAGTGATCTTTGCATAGGGACAGATTTTATTGTCTGTCACTTCTTTTCTCATTTCAATGACCTATCTTTTCTGTTTCTTCATTCCAGTTGAATATGGGACCCCAGCTTAGACAGCGTTAAACTATGCCACAAACATGCCCTTCCCTCACAGGCCTGGTCTATACTAGCTCCAGCTCAACTCCATCAGTTCAGCTTTGTCAGTAGCAGCGGTGATGGAAGTACTAAGGCAGACAGGGTGCTGGCACTGAGCTCTATAGGCCTACCTCCTCTAAGCAGGGTTAAACGACCCAGTGTTTAAAATGGTCACAGCTGCCTTAAGTCCTGTCTACACAGTGCTCCGGTAGTTATTATCAGTTGAACTACTCTAGTACTAGAACCAAGGGAAACTTTTAGAGAATAAAGGCCAGACATTCACCACACCCTTACTTCCCATTCTCCCAGCATTTTCAAACTGTGTTCCCAAATGTGGTTGGGTCCAGGAGCTGAACTAACAGCAGAGGTTATGTCTACACTGCACATCTTACAATGCAGTGTAGCCACTCTTTGTCGCTGGGAGAGAGCTCTCCTGATGACAAAATAAAACCACCCCCAACAAGGGGCAGTAGCTTTTTCTCCCACTGATGAAGTGCTGTCCTCACTGGTGCTTTTCATCATTAAAACTATTTGTCATTCAGGGGGGTGTTTTTTCCACACTCCTGTGCGACAAAAATTTTAACAACGAAAGTGCCACTGTAGACATAGCAAGAGTGTGCTCATCTGAATTGATCTGAAAAGCTATCACAGACTTGAAGCCTGGTAGCCATGGGGGGTCCCATGGTGGCCCTCGTACCACTGATGGCCCTTGGTCATTTGACTATCTTACACAGCTGAGTATCTGCCTGGGAATCTGGGGCCTTTGAACTTATCTTTATTTTCAAGCAATAAATCATGACAGATTTTGCCCTAGTATTTACAATAATTAAGAAAGGGCAAATAATTTATACAAATACATAGCTAAATTAAAAATGTGGAGAAACCAATGCCATCTGAATCCTAATATTAATAGTCTACCATTCAGAAGACAGAAGTTCTGTTCATTCTTTCTGTCCCATACCTTAGCACCAGAGACCTCCATCCTTTCCTTCTCATTGTCTGGGTTTCCCCCTGACTCTGGGCTCCCTTCCTAATATAGCCTCCCCCTCTAACCTTGGTCTCAATCCACCACCTCAGTCTCTTTTGCTCCTGACCCAGGACCTCATCTGGGATGAATGGGCAGTATCTTCTTGCTAGCTAAAGGTGAATTTTTGAAGGTATTTCTGGGCTTGCTGTTGTTTGATTCTCCTATTATTTGATTCTCCAGGATCAGAGAGAAGGCCATCGTGGACCACAAATCTGTGTGCTATCTTAACTGCCAGAGATCATATGCCCTTACTAAGGCAGTAGTAGTCGTGCTTAGCTGTTCCTCAAACAATTGCCTCTTGCAATTAGCATAGCTGTGGTCTTTCCTGGATTTAATTTCAGACATTTGGTCCTCATCCAGGCTGGAATCTTCCCCAGACACTGTGATCTGAGAGACTGTGATGTCAGTGCTAGGTGAAAAAAATACAGTGTCATGAGCATAGTGTTGACATCACATCCCATACTGCCCGAGTGCATTTGCTGAGGGCTGGATGTAAGTGACAAATAGGAATGATAATTAGATTGAACTCTGAGAACTACATACGTCAGAGCTTTGAGGGTGAAGGCAAGCTCAGGCAGCTGTTCATGAATTTTTGGGACTTGCTAGAAAAGAATGAATGAAGCTATCTTAGAGCGATTCTATCTGATCCTCCCAGGGCATATTAGTACCCTGTGGTCAAAGTCAGTTGATGGGTCAAGATCAGTTTCTCTCTTGCCTCTCTTCATTGTCCTGAGGTCATTTATCCATGATACGACTGCTGTTTAATTCCACATCCTGGTTTGAAGCTGGATTTGGACAGATCCAGTCTACAGAGGTTAGGTGCTTTTGAAGTCAGTTCACCACTGCCTCCTAATAATTCAGGAATGATTTTAGTCTAAGAGGGCTACCTGTTTCATTGTGTTAGCCTCTCTGAGAGGTGATACCATTGGCTATGTCAGTCAGGGAAGAGCCCACAGGCATTTCCTACTGACTTTGGCCATTCAGGCAGGACAAGGGTCCAGCTCAGAGGTGGTATCATTGATTTCTTAGCACTTCTGCCTGCAGGATGGGGCCCAGTTTCTAATAAGGAGGTTGATGTGTGATTCTCTCCCAGACGCAGGGCCGGTGCAACCATTTAGGCGACCTAGGCGGTTGCCTAGGGCGCTAGGATTTGGGGGGCGCCATTTTCTTCGGCAGCGACCACGGCAGCTGGATCTTTGGTGGAGGTAGCTGGGGCAGTGGAGCGCGGGGAGGGCCGCCTGCAGCAAGGGGGGGGTGGTGGCACGCAGGGGAACTCCCCGCCCCATCTCACCCCTGTCCCGCCTCCTCCCCGAGCACGCCGTGGCTGCTTCACTTCTCCCGCCTCCCAGGCTTGTGGCGCCAATCAGCTTAGGCGCC
>NW_020664493.1:3697622-3737374 GCF_002925995.2 Terrapene triunguis | reverse complement strand
GCGCAAGGTGGAAGTTTCGCCTAGGGCGCGAAACATCCTTCCACCGGCCCTGCCCAGATGTGTTAATTGTGTGGGCCTATTTACTGTCTGAGATTATTTAGAGTTTTTTTCAGCAAAGTGGGAGGAAAGTTCCTCACAGCAGGAGGAAGTCGCCGTTGAGACTGAGAGGAGTCAGCCTGAGTTTATTAGTCAGCTAAGGAGTAGAATCGCTCCTTTGCTATGCTATTAAATGTTTACTTGTAGCAAGACTCAAATGGTAAACATTTAACAAGAGGGATCCTTCTGTCATTCTGTCTTTCCCAGGACTGTATATTAATCTAATTGCTGCATTTTAGCAAGAACTCTGTCCCTTCTCCTCCCACAGTTTCCTTTGATCCTAAACCCTGATTTATAGGCATTTGTGCAAGCCGTAATTGATGTCAAGGAGACTTTTAGTTGAGTAAGAACTGCAGGATCAGGCCCATGTTGTAGGCTGTGTAGTTCTAAGAACTTGCAATCCTGGGATCACATCATGAAGCCTCTTTTCATTTTTTACTGCAATAAATTTTGACTGAATAACAACTGAGTAAGGATTTCAGGATTTGTCTTTGGCTGTCCTTACCAGATTACTTTACAAATTCTTGGTAACTCAACCTCTTACAAATCCTGTAGATGTGTCTTAACTTGGATGTGACGGGTGGACTTGGTCTAGAGGCCTTGTGGCTCTGCTATACCCCGCCCCAGAAAAGGGCAGTAGAGAGGTCCTCCGAGCTCCCTAGAGCGGCTGTGTGGGAAGCAGCCAATCAGGGCCCAGCAGGCTAGTATGAGAAGAACTGCAGGGCCAGACTGAGATCATTTCCTTGCTAGAGCTGGAGGACAGTGGGTGATGTTCCAGGCTGGCTGCTGGGACTCCACGAGGACAAGGTCCTGAGATAAGGGTGAAAAATGTATGGGAGCCATGGGGAAGTGGCCCAGGGAATTACAGCAGCAACGCAGTTTACTTAAAGGGACATTGCAGATGGTGCCTATCTGTAGGGTCCCTCGGTTGGGACCTGGAGGAGAGGGCGGGCCTGGGCTTGGGCCCCCTCCCCACCAGCCACTGGGAAAGTGGCCTGGACTTTGAGGCACCCTGAAAGGGGGACTGAACTGTAGTGGCCCAATTGAAGAGCTGGGGCCAGAAAGACCCTGAGAGGGAGAAGACATTGCTTCCAGGGAAGGAGCCTTAGGGCACTGCTTTATTCTGGGGCAGGAACAAACTGAGAGTGAGCCCTAGGATAGGGCAGCAGATCAAAGGACCTCACGGAGGGTGCTGAAATAGGCTCCCCAGTTGGACTTGTACCCCGAAAGGGGTTTGCATTGCTTTTATCTCGCAGACAGACTGTATATGACTTGGCCAGAGGGCTGAGTCAGCGAAGAACCACCACAAACAGGTAGAGAGAGAGAGTGCAGGCACATGCGCTTGGCCAGAGGGAGCTCGCGAGAGGTGAGTGCAACACCGTTACACTGGAATTACTTCATATTCCATAAAATGGTTCTGAAACCCTCATAACTGACAAGTATATAAACATGGAAACTGCCTAACCCAGCTCAGAAAGTGTTGTAATAAGTTAATTGCAAGGCTGCTTTGGAAGTTATTAGCTATGCGCTTTTCCCTGCTTCACTCTGCTATTCAGTAAAATTAAATGGTGGAGGAAATGACAGCTGATATTTAATTGCTGTGTAAATATATATACTTGTACTACCCAGGTATGATGTAAAAGTGTATCACGCAGTACACTCCAAAACACCTTGACACTGTGTAGGTTCAGCCTGAGCCCATGTGACACAAGCTGATGAACTCCAAGATGCACCCCAGCAAAAACAACCTCCCCCAGCTTGCGAACAGTCTTATGCTTTGGGTTATATTTCAAATGTTCTCCTGTCTGCCTAGCTAAAAGCAAGTCCTGGACATCTTCTCTTTAGGGTATTGTGTGAGGGACATGCTTTGAGAAGATGTAGCTTTTATGTATGATGCAGCATTGAAAATGCAAGTCTAGGGAAAGGAGATAATGCTCATAATTGTAAATAGTAAAAAGTTCCCCGGCACAGAGAGAATACCAAACAATGGAAAACTGCGGTTGGATATTTTCACACACCAGTCTTATAAAATAAAATGAGCGCACACTCATTAAAGTGTTGGTGGAAATAGCATGATATCAGGAGCAATCTTCATGTCATCTGGGAATGTCTCAAATCGACAGACTTCTAATCCAATATCAAAATATTGATGAAACGGTTATTTCAGGGACATGTATCCTAGTTCCTGTTAATATGGTAAGAAAATGGTTTGATTTACTGAAATTAAACTAAAGCAGGTACCTTGTTGTTGTAGCCAATAAATATGTTTCATTAAACACTAAAGCCCCTGATTCTGTCAAAACTCCCATTGAAGTAGAGTTGTGATAAACCCAGGAATTTTTCAGAGTTCATTTTGGGTGTGGGGGTGTGTGCATTTTGTATTTTTCAGGTTCTGAAGTATTTACATGAGCTTTCTGTATTTGAAAGATTTTTTTTTTTTTAAATACTAGAAACCGGGCAGACACAAGGTAAGAGCCTGCATAGAGTAGAGGGGCATTGCTAGTGGATAGAATCAACTGTCATTGGATACTGAAGGGAGGGGAAAGGGTGGAATTATGAAGTGGTGGTGGTTGGGATTAATTTGATAGAATCTAGAAAGTTCTGGAAGGCAGATGTAATAAAGGTTGGGCACATAGGAGTGCTGGTAAGAGACTATATTTTTAATTTCCTGGTGCCAGTCACATGACATGGGTAATGGTTACAAAAGTTTATATTGTGTACCATGTCAGGTGTCTGTATCTACTGACACCAGTGGCTGAAGTTGCTGAAAGGAAAGTATGGCTAGGAGGTTTGCCCAGACAATACAAATAAAATGGGGAGGGGGAGGGAGAGATGGGAGGTATTTACAGATACAATCATCTTAAATTTCTGATATGTGGGTATCCAGTACTATTTCAAACTTATTTTTTTTAAGTGTCACCCCCTAACCTTAACACAGTCCTAAAGCACAATCTGGAATTCCAAAAGTGTTTCTGCAATCACCATCTGCCTCATGGGTCTTTCTTTTCTCTTGTACCATTTTAAGATTAAAGATCCAGATAACTACCACAATCTATAGGTATGAAGGAGACTGTCACAACAGGTTGGTGAAAAATAGCTGAAGAGAAATCATGGTACACAGGACAGTTGAATTTAGAATTTTGCCCTCTTTTAAAAGACTTGCCAGGCTTCAGTAAGAGTTGAGGGTACTCAGCACCTCCCAGGCATCTTCAGTACTTTCCAGGTTTGAGCCCTTATCTGGCACCAAAATATCGAATGTCCTCAATTCCTGAAAGGAAATACGGCTGTGTGTGTCGAGCCATCCCATGGGTTTATTTAAAGATGTATCACCCCTTTTAGCACATACAAGTTTATATGACAGTCAGTGACTGATTGCACTCATGGATTTAGGGCATTACATCACCAGCAGACCTCCTCCCCCACCCTCCCCTGCTGTTTGGAGTCTAAATTCCCAGCTCATAACTATGACCAGTCATTAAGGGAGTTTTTGCCCTTTTAATTTTTACATTCAATCCCCACAATAAATTTTAGACATGCAGAATTCAAGTCCTCTTAACACCATTCAAAATAAACAGCTCATACAGGAACCTTAGCTAGCCTAGCTTTCCCTCTGGGGCAGCTATTTAAAAATTTACTCTTATTCCCAAAATCAAATAAATTTCAGTTAGTTTTTATTCTCAGAAGGCAGAACCCCCCCCCCCCACCCCTAATAAATCAAGGGGAAAAACTAGTCTGGAAAGCCCTGTCCTTTGACAGTATGATTTCTTGGGAAAAAACAAAGAATTCACGCTGTCATTTAAGCTTATTTAACTTGGCCTCATTTTTTCAGTGTTTCACCCAGTCTTCCATTTACATTGTGTTCTATTGAAATAGAATAGTCTCAGCCAACGGGATTGCAGAGTTGCTTTACGTATGAGTTTTTTGGGTCACAAATGTAGTGTAGTTTCCTGTAGCCATACAGAATTCAAATAGCTGCACTCTCTTTGGCTTCTGTCATCCGTATGCTAACAACAAATATGTCTTCCTTACTTTCTCATCTCTACTGGCAGATAAAAGAAGAAAAACTTCAACATCTAAACAGAGACATTTAAGCATGTAAACAATAATAACTTGAGGATGCTTCTTGTTAACTTAGTGACTACATCCCAGGTGAATAAACATCCTTGGTCTTTGATCTCAGAATTAGTTTGGCCCAGGGTACATAAATTGGAAACACAGTTATCTAAATATATAATATGGTACTGTGTTGCCTCATGATGATGCAACTTCATGTCATGCTGAAGTAGACAGCTCAGGAAAACCTGGAAGTTACAGATAGACCATTGTCTGCCCACACTTATGGTAGCTATTTGGAACGAATGAAAGTTTAAATAAGCGTGAATGTTCAGGGTGTCAGTTGACGATGTCAGTTTATTGCAGCTGTAGTTGAGAGGAGACTTAACCTGACTGATCAATACATACTATTATACCTTTCCAGTCCATTTTAAACATAGTAGCTAAGGAATGTAATGACATACTCATTCTCACTGCAGATCTGAAAAAGCATTAAAACATTACTTCTAACAAGCCTGTCAGTACTTAAGGAATTAATGGAATGTGTATGACAAATACTCTTAAGAGTTGCAAGAATTAACTCTGATGTTATTGCCTTTCTTATTTCATACCTTCAATTATTACTAGACTTTCCCTCATGGAAGATTTTCTAGAGAATTATCACATTTACAAGTGCAGTAAGGAGTCAGGATTCAGTCTTGTCTATATAACTATATTTATAAATATCTAATTCTTGTTTACACTTTGGTTATAGTGTCACTTTTAACATTGCTATAGTTAGGGCTTAAAATACACTTTCATTATAAGTATCTACTTTCAGATGCATATGAAGAAGACATCTAAACATTTTTCAGAACACTGTTTAAAACATCTCCAAAAAACTAAACTTACCTCAAAATTTCATTTTTAACCTGATAATTAAGTGTGAGAATTTTTAGCCATAGTGTGAATTTTTGAAGTAAGTTGGGTAAAATTTTGTTTGAAAACAGGTTTGAAAAATGTTAGAGGCTTTCTTCTTTAAAATTTCAAACTTTCCATGAACTTGGAGTTGTGTTCTACTCCTAGGCTGCCTTGCAGTGGAGGATGGAATGATCTGATGTATCCATGACTTACCTCACAGCACTGTTGAGGCTTATCAGTTATGTTTGCAAAGTGCTTTGAGGTCCTCATATGACAGATGCTAGAGAAGGACAATATATTATTATTGTTATTTGGAACTGCAGTAGTGATCCCCTAAATTTTGTTCTAGGTTGTGCCATTAGTTAGATACATGAGTGAGAGGAACATTAGGGATACATAAGAGAGATTCTAAATTAGTTTCTCCTTCCACTCACTTGCAATGCCACTTTGCTGATAGCTGGATGGAGCCCTAAGTGGAGCCTACATATTAGCTAGAATGGGGTTGATAATGTGCAGGGTTTCTGTAATCCAGATGCAATATTTTCTAGCTACTCAATACCAATGTATTAGATATAGATAATGGTATTTGGCCTTTTTAAGATGGGGAAAACAAGTACATTGATGTACCCAGCCATGTTATATATTCCTTCTAGGCCACAGCCTCTTGCCTCTTCTGAAACTGCATCTTCATGAAATTGCAGACGTTCCTTTTAGTTAGATTAAGTTGGCTGTAGATGGGTGAATCAGATCTGTAGCAAACTTGAAAAAGGCATGACTGCTTTTAAGATAGCAATAATTTGTTTGCTTGCAGCACAGGCACAGCTCACACCCATTTCCACCCCCTGAAACCTGACCAATGCACTCTTGTTTTAACTTCTGGCCCTATGTACCTAGTCCATTGGATCAGTTATCTGATATCACTTTATAGCTACAACTTATGCAGCTTGTAGTTTTAAACCATATGGTTATTCTTGTATGAAGTATTTCTTCTCTTTTTATTTTTCATTTTCCCACACCCACTCCATTTATTGTTGGCTGCTCTCCCAGCACCTTTCCTCCATGGAGACAGTTGCATAAATAGACCTCTGTAGACTTTAGAACACAGACATGGGTGGATGGATCTTTTCAACTCTGCTTCAGAGTGGTGTAAAGAGCACCTCATCTATGGTACATGTATACAGGATTCTGTAGTTAAGGAATTTGATCTATAAATAAGACTTCCACTCCTGTCTACTGTGACATGGGACCAGCAACAAACTGTGTATTTAAACTGCTGTATATTATTGAACAGTGCCCTGCCTTGACTGCTTAGTCTGTCTGCAGTCAGTAGGAATGAATGTAGGGTTGTGGGGGAATTAGGAATAATTGAGGAAATTAAAAAAATCTGCATATATTTGCATTTTCCTCTTCATATGTCTTTTATAATTTAATTTTTATGTACTCTCCATATTTTAAAAAATGTGGCTGATTGTTTTTCCTCTTCACTTAGTTTGCTACTGAAATATTTAATTACATTTAGGACTAACATACCAGTATATTTATTTTGTGCAAGACTTACCGTTACAGTAATGGGCCCAATCTTGCATGCCTTGCACATTCAGAATTTCCACTGATTTTAAATGGGCATTTTGGTTGCCAAGAAATACAGCATCGGGCCCACAGTATGGCTTATTATTACACAGTTACCACTGGAGGGATAGCAATTTGGTTTTTTTATTAAGATTTAGCTACATCAAAATGTGTTTTAATCACCTTGATTTTAGTTGGAATAACTAAGGGTCCCTCTAGAGGAAAGATATGAAGATTGTCTTTGCAAGTGAACACTTGGGAAAGAGAATCAGTTTATCTGGCTTGGAGGATAGCACAAATGATTTGAGGGAGAATGTGGAGAACAGTTTATATGAAGTTGCATTTTTGGGTGTATGGGAAGGGGGAAGAAAAGGAAATTAAAATAGCTGTCTTGTTGATTTAGTATTTGGAGGATTGTACAAATTATTCATCGGGATGCATCCACTTATGTGGGTCAAATTCAGAGGTGAGGTCAATGGTATAAGTTACCTGTCAGTAAATGGTTGTAAGTAGGTAGAGGTGGGGAGTATCTTACACACTGGCATGCAGAAGGGGAGGGTATTGCAGGAAAAGCAGTTAACAAGGGGGTGTAAATGTGCAGAGTAAGCAAAGAGTTTTAGTCTAAGCCCTTGGGCACAGTGTGGAAATATATTACACCACAGTGCTGCACACCTCTAGACAGATATTGGGATACAGATATGAAAGGCTAATGACAAGAGATGAGCCTAAACCCCAATCCCTGATCTGAATACCATCCAAATTTGGAGATGTTTGTATCTGAATTTGAGCTTTACAGAGGATGGAGTATATCGACTACAAAGTGCTTCATTCCTGAAAAAAAGGGTCTGGTCAGCTAGAAACAGGCACATCTGCAGCCTTCAAAAGCATGTGACTCCAACAGAGAGCGAACAGCTTCAATGAATGACTGGAGTAACAAGCATCTTGCTGCAAGTTAGGCCAACCCACCAGGATGTCAGGATTCTTATTGCTGTGGATGTGCCAAACAGTGTGTTTGTGTGCACACTGCGGTGCCTTTTGCGCATACAGTTAGAAACCAGAATCTACAGATAAACACTCTCTAAAATAAAATACATGAAAATCACTTTCTGTTTACTTACTGGCCAAGACCTAAATGCTGGATTGTGTTTGCACTGCTGTGATTGAGGGCATCTAAAACAGTGGAAGCAAAACAGGGAGTGTAAATCCTTGTGCAGTGGTTTAGGTGATAATGAGATAGTATTCACGGTTGCAGGAGAAGCACAGAACCATGGACTTCAGGTCTGGGAAGATACAAAACATGCCAGTTCATCTTTGAAACATTTAAAAATAAATAAATAGAAAAGGCAAAATTATCCTTGTAGTGTGTGTGCATATAAAGGAATTTCACCCACTCATGAGAAAAACCTTTGTCAGTATTAAAATTTCCCTCTTCTGAAGTAGATTTTCCAAGGCAGGAGGAATCAGAGGGTGCACTCTTCTTGTCTGCCTTTATGAAGTAGTTTGGAGACATTCCACGTTCATTAGCATTTGGCTGAGGGAATGGCTCCATGTGTGAAGAAGAAAATTCCCTAGGGAATCTATTGTGTAAACCACAGTCTGGGAGATAAGGCTGGACCTCAAAGAAGAAATTGGTCTTCTCAGATCATATTATGTCTACATGTCTGAGACTAGACAAGCTTTGGGAACAGAAAAAGCAGTACGCAGGAGGTTTTCATCAAACTGAGAATTCCGTGGGCAGATAGAATAAGTTGGCTAATAAGATAAAAACAAAAAAATATAAGGAACTACAAAGAAACACAACAGCAGAGGATGGAAGGCATGATGCTTCGCTGGGGTGCTAAAATACAGGCGATTTCTGTCACGTACTGGGTCCACAGTACTAGACTTCCTGAGAAAATACTCCCAGACAACATCCACTTCTTGGAAAAATGTAGGTTGCATGTTGGCACTCCAATGTACTTCATGCCAAAAAACCAAACCAAACCAAAAACAATTAAAATGAATGATTAGAACTTAACAGTACTGCTCATGCTCATATTTCTAAAGCTACTAAAAATGTGTCAGGACCAGGGAGACTCCCATTTTCAAATCTGTTCATTTTGCAAATTAATGTGTAAATTCTGCATGAGTAACAGAGTACGTGCTGCCCATAAGTCTTTAAATAGCTGGGTTGGAGTTACTTATACTATATTTTAGTAATGCATTTTACCTCCTCTCCAGTATAAATCTCAGCTGTATTTATCCTGAAGGCAGTGGTGCAGGTCCGGTCCGGTCGGCCATACCACTAAGATATTTATAGCTGGTATGGTGTACCAGAAAGACACAGGACAGGAGGAGCCTGCCCCCAACCCTTCCACACACAGCAGCTGCGTCCCCTGAGTCCTGCCTGGGGACTTTACAGCAGCCCTGCCGGAAGACAGGGATGAGAGGGCAGGGTGCAGCTGGTGGCAGTACAGCAGCCGTGCCAGAGGAGTTGCTGGCGTGGGGCTGCCCAGCGGCCCCATGTTCTGCTCCTTTTCCCCGCTGCGGTTCCCGGGAGAGCTGCTTTTGTCACAAGATGGTGGTAAACTAATAAGACTCAGAATACACACAGGAAGCAGATCGGTTGAGTAAGAAGGTGCCACACTTTAATCTGTTATCCTTTGACCTACTCTGTTTCCTAATTGCACAAAACTATTGTCTTTCTCAAACATTCATATGCAGCATATTCTTTTAGCTAGCAGAGAACCTGATCAGATAATGAAATCTGGGGCTAGGTTAGCAAGAGATGATGGTGTGGGTGGAAAGTAGAACCTGTGTTGAATCTACTGCATTTTTAGAAAGACGTTGTATGTTCTCATTCTGCATCCCCCCGCTCTGTCTCTGGATCTTGTCACCACACATCTTCATGGAGCTTCCCTCAGGACACAGGTAATGCCACTGGCCAGAAAGTGTAGGCATTGGTTGACACAAAGTCCTCCCCTCCCCAGTGAATTTTCCTGATGTTTCAGGGAGTGAGAAACCAAGAGTCAAACTCAGTCTTGGTGTAACTGGACATAATGCCACTGAAAACAATGAAACTGCATTAACTTACAGCAAAGCCAGTTAGGAACTGTTGGGAGCCCTAACAAGGAGACGGCCCAATTTTTTTAAACACTGTGTTAAATGCTTTTCAGGATGTTAACTAACATGGTGGTAAATATGTCAAAAGCTGCTAGAATTTCTTCTAGACTAGAGCTCTTGCCAATTCCAACAGTAGTTCAGCAGTGTTAGAATTGGTGGGGGATTTTTGAAGTAAAAATCCCTTGTGCAGATACCATCTTTGCAATGCTTCAACATGGCTACTGAACATAGTTACATGGTTTGTGCCCCTTTGAGCTACACAACAAATGTAACCAAGTCAAGTGACCTGGGTACAACATGATTCATTTAAAATGTTTGAAATGTGTTGTTTGGACAGCACTGATGTCTCTATAATAAGGCTGAAGCTTGAAGGCCTGTTTTTAGCTTGGGTACTTTGACACACCTAGGTCCTGTTCACACCAACTTTTTTCACTGTGTTGTAACCAAGTCAGAGAACAACTGTATTTTAACTGAATTTCCTGATTCAGGTATATTTGTAAAGTAAATGGGGGCCTCTGAGTGTAGATTTAAACCATGTTCTAACTGTGTTTGGGTGCAGCCATTTCAAGCATTGTTTTAAACACAATCACAAGCATTAGTATGAATTGGACCTTAATGCAACATGTAAACCAGGGTTCTAGGCATTTAATTGTTGTTCTTGTAGACAGTATTTAATATAAATTTGTAAATTAAAGATTAGAAAGAGAACTTCTACATTTTGTCTTAACTGATCTTGTACTGTGTATGTGTTTTTCCTTTGTTTCTGTTTTTGTTCTGATGATTAAAATACCCAGTTAAAATTATGAAAAATAATAATTAACTTCTCATCAAAACAACTTTATCTTAATTGCTGTGGCTCTTTGCAGGAACTGGAAGCTTTTACTATTCGGAAAGCATTGCATGCAATACAGAATTGTACAGAAACATCAGAGGTGTTTCAACCCAGATATTTCTGAAGAAAGTGTTGTCTTGAAGGATGTGCCTAGGATTTTTCATTCAATATAAATCTTGCAGCAAGATTTAATTAAAGGGAATTCAATGTATTATGCCATTTACTAAATATAAACTTTACTTATGCAGATATTGTTTGTGTATGTGTCAAAAGCAAGTACTAAAAGGGCTACGGGGCTAAAAAAAAGTTGAGATAACAGTAGTAACAATTTCCTAAACTGGTTACAAGTTAATCACAAACTTGAGGCTTACTGTGTGTAAGATTCACTATTATCTTGCCCCGAAATAACACAAGAATTTCTCTGTACCCATATAATAAGCACAGCTCATCATATTTGATAATGCCAGCCAAAAGCCCAAGCACAATTTTACAGCCTTACATTTAGAGCCAATGGGTAAGCCAGACTGAAAATTCCTGAATGTATGTCAAATACAGCAAATTATTTACTTTTTAGACATTTTAAAAATGTAATCAGATATGCCACAATGAAAGATGAATTTACAAAAAAATTTAGATCAGAGGCCAAATTGACCACTGGCATAAACAACAAAGTTTCACTCACTTACCAGAGAGTATGCCTTAGAATTACAGCTTGGAAGCAAATATTCTGTTTCAAAATCCTAACATACTGTCTCTTGGTTTCTATTCTTCTCATTTCTCTTCCATCATTCCTGTTTCTTTCCTTCCATACCCTGTCAACTTTCCCTGAGATTCATTTTTTTCTAATATTAAATGCTATAATTAAAAATAAATTCCCTCCTGCTCTCTCTCTCCTCTCCCTCCCCCCATCTATCTTGATTCTTCTAAGATATTTTTCTTTTCTAAGCCTGCCTTTTTTTTTTTTTTGAGCTTATTTCCCCCTTGCATGGTTATATTTGCTGGCACTCTTAATGCCCTTGGCTGTGACCTGAAGACATGGGCCTCCTAGCGACAAGTCAGGTTCTGTTGATATAGCTGCTGTCTCTTTATTGGAGGAGGCACAATGCAAGGCAATGAGGTAGACTCTTGTGCACTTAAGCCATGCTGTTGCTTACCCTGTTTTTTCTAAAGAGCATCACCTCTACTACTTCCTGTGGCCTCTCTTGTTTCACTGCCAATTTATGCCCCCACGTATTAGGACACTGGTAAAGTAAGGTGTTAGCCTCTAGTAGCTCCTCCTCCTAGCTGCAACTTCCTTCAGAATTTCACATGAGCACTTTCCTCCTACTCCATCTTACTGTTCTCCACATGTCTGGAGGATTAGTGAGCTCCAACCCAGAATCCTCACTTATCTGAGAATAAAAGTATGTCATCCCCAGAGGAACTCTCCTCTTGGGTAACACCACACTGATATCATCTGTATTAGCTTCTGACTGGACAACTTTTGTACCAGTGTTTGCACTCAAGTAACATCCAGCCCCTCACTGTCTGCTTGGTCCAATTAACATTAAAAAAACAACCCAAACCAACTCCCTGTTATGTCTCACTGGGGTCTGCACTAGCAAAGGTGTCAGGATGTGGCGATGCCAGTGTCTGCTAGGACTACTCCAGTTCATTGTTTCCTGAAGATCAGTAGAGTCTGTATATTTTATATGAGACACTGCTTAGCGCAGGAGGGGAACAGTTTTACCAAAATCAATTTCTTGAAAGAGAGACAATTAAAAGGACTAGAGAAGGATCTGACTGGATGCTTCACAACTAGGACAATGAACACATACCTAATTGCTTTGTGTGGATGTGATGATAGACAATTACATTTAAACTAGCTTGCAGGTAGCCAATAAATCTTACAGTAGCCTAGTTCTGAGCAAAAAGAGGTTAAATTTGCCTGATATCTTTACTGTGAATTATTTGCTCAGCCTTACTTACATGCACAGAATTGATCAGTTCCACTTCCATCCAGAAGAGGGCAGAGGTGTACACACACACCATTCGACAGCCAATTGCTGTGTAATTTGCATTTTCTATCATTACATTTTCCTTTTTCTGAGCACTTCCTCGCAACTTTTTCTCCCTTATTGGCCACTCCCTGTATCTCCTACTCTCCATTTAACTCCTCTTTCCCCCTTTGAAAATGCCCCTAGCACTCTCCATGCCTAACTATACCTTCAGCAAAAGCAGTGGTTCTCAAACTTTTGTACTGGTGACCCCTTTCACATAGCAAGCCTTTGAGTGCAACCCCCGTTATAATTAAAAACACTTTTAAATAAATTGAACACCATTATAAATGCTGGAGGCAAAGCGGGGTTTGGGGTGGAGGCTGACAGCTCGTGCCCCTCCCCCCCTGTGATAACCTCACGACCCCCTGAGGGGTCCTGACCCCCAGTTTGAGAACCCCTGAGCAAAAGGATTAAGTGACCTAAAGACACCTCTCTCGTACCGAGGAGCACTGTAGCCCTAAAATGCTCTCTCCCTAATCATTTGGCAGTAGTGCCCTGTGTGAAGTGTGTCTACACAGTGGTGCTCTTCAGTTTTCCTCTGTTGTTTGAATTACAGCATGGGAAAGTATGTTGGGTGGCGGACCCTTATTTTGCAGTGATGTTGATGGTAGCTGGTCTGCAGTTTCACCATAGATATTCCATACCCAGATTTGGATTATGCATTGTTCTTTAATACTTAAGGAAAGGAATAAAGAATGAGTTACTAGTAGGGTTGTGTGAATCTGCTTCTGAAAATATATAGTCACGGCAAGATTTTCAAGAGTGACTAGTGATTTGGGATGCCTCAATTTTGGAATGTCCGATATAAAACATTCTGCAGGGGCCTATTTTTCACAAAGTGGTGTGCACCCACTTTCTACAAATCAGACCACTTTGAAGCATCTCAATTTGGGCACCCAAAAATCAAATCACTCAGAAACTTTTGAATATCTTGGCTATGGGGCTATCACTACAAACAGTATCTGTACAATTTCTATATGGGAAATACCAGTCTATAGTACCTTTTTACCCCCAACATCTAAACAATTGCCACTGTTTTCCCCATACTGATGCATGAAGCAATTTTCTAGATAAGAAATGGCAAGTCCCTGTGTGGCAAAACTGTCACCTGGAATTTTGCAGGTTGGGCTCTTCCCTGTTAAGAATCTCTCTTTTATCACGGGTTTAGACAAAGAGGGAAGATGCTGAACACAAAGATCTTTGCTTGCCCTATTGATTATGGTGTTGACTACTGCAACCTCCTCCACTCCAGCCTCCTGCATGTTGTTCCTCCAGACTATCAAAAGTATAGCTGCTAAAATGAGCCCATTGCTTTGTTCTAAGACGGGGATGATGTGATCCTCTTCATTGGCTACTCCTTCCCCAACACTTCTAATTCAAACTTCTTATTCTTGCTTTCAAGGCACTATATAACTCCTCATCTCCCTACATATATAACCTCATTTTTATTGCATTGCAGCCCTAACCCTGACCCCTTGTAGTCTGCCAGTAAGGCCAGCCTTGATAGCACATTTATCCATTTCTCCTGTAAGTGTTTTCCTGTCTCATTCTGTGTGGCCTTCTTTGCATAGAATATACACCCTACTGTGATCTGCCATCTCCCACCCCGCTCTGCACTGAAATCCCTTTTATTTAGCTCACTTTTTACACGTTGCCCACAGTAAATGAGTCCCTGTGTCATATCTTTTTGTCCCTTAGTTTTGACATACAAAGAATGAGGGGGCGGGAGAGGAACACCAAGATGAGAATATGCATTAACTGAGTAACCACTTGATGATGAAAATGATTACTTATACTGTTTTTCCTTTATCCAGAATGTATGCCCCGGCATTGCAGCTTGGCATCACGTCACAGCTGAAAAAAGGCTTGTCTGAATCAATCAGAGCAGTCACTTGTAATCCAAACCCTCTGTGTGAGTGAGTACTTGGAAGAACAAAGTTATTTTCCGATCTTGACAACAGCTTGGAACGAGAGCACTGGGAGCCCTGCTTGTCTTTAGTATTAATAAGGCAGAAACACTGATTGAAGCGGTTATCGTGACAGTGACGCTGCATTCTGCAAGATCGGGTCATTTTGTTACAGCTGCAGAGGTTAAAAAGCCTTTGATTATATCTGACTAGAAATGTTTATTTGTGTACATATTTAGAACTGCCATAGAGTGGTTTCCTTTAGGCTGCCCTTTTGTGGCCTCAAGGTGGCCCTGCAAACTGCTGCCTGCCTCCGTTTTCCTCTTCCGGTGGCCCCTTTCTCAGGGGCCTGCCCACTTTCTCCACCACATGTGATAAGATGGCCCTGCCAGGGGCACTTTCCTATGGCAGGCTGCAGCACACTTGGTGGACTTGCCTCAGTTTCCTCTTCCTTGACAGAGACCCTAATAATTCCATGTCACAGTTTCCAAGTATAAATAGCCCTGTGTGAGGTTAATTTATTACAAACAGTCTCACACCCATAATCCTGAATTTCCCAGCATAGTCCAAACAATACATTCACTCTTTCAAGTCCCACCAGTTCCTCAACACGCCAAGTACAGCTCTGGTGTTTCTCACCACAGTCCCACTCTCCAGTACAGCTCCAGTGTCTCTCACCTCACTGAGACTCTCTGGTAGCTCAGATGTCTCTCACCAGGTCTCAACCTAACCCCTCTAGCTGGGGTGCTTCTCTGTCTGCATCATTCTCGGGCCTGGCTCTAGCTCTTGCCAGGAGACGTAAGCAGGCTGACCATCATTCCTCAGCCTTCCACCCTCTCTGACTGTGGCTTTCTGGCCTGGGGAAGTTTGTAGGTGAACTCCCACCTGCCTTCTGCTTTCATCAACCTGATCTGGCTCCACTGCCCAACTAAGGAGATCTTACCGCTTCCTCCTTCAGGGGCATCCCCTTCCTGAAGCTTTCAGCCGAGCACTCTCTCTCCTCTCAGGACCCTCTTCTGCACTGGACTCTGCTCACTTTGGGTTCTGGACTCTCTATTGCCTGTGGGCTGTCTCTCATGTAGATCTCCAAGGGCAGTCTGGCCCTTCTCAGTACACTAACCTAGGGCATACCTGGACCGAAACAGGAGAGGTGGGCCCAACTTCATTTCAGCGCCCAGCTCCTCTGTTACAAGACCCTTCCATTTCCTATGACTGAAATATTTTGTGTTATTTGTGTGTCTTAATAACGCACTATAATTGTTGTTGAAAGTTATACATTAACATTCTTCATATACCTTAGCACTCTGGGCTATATATATTCTTTGAAGTGGGTTTGGATTATCCCTTTTATTGTGGTTTCCTTTAATGTAGTCCCATTGCGCATTGTAATGATGCGGAGTATAAGCAAGATGATTCAAGCATTCAGGAACTGAACAGAGCAATGCAACTATTCTGTACCCAGATGTACATTTCATAGATAGCAACGCCTGGCTTAAAGCTTTACTATAATGGACTCGTTGCTTACATTGAACAACAAGCAAAGGGTAAAAAAGCAGTGGGAGATAACAAAATAAGTATCTCGTGTCTCTTTCTTTAAAATATCTTTCTGTCTGCTGGAGCAAAGCTGGAAGCAGAGCTGAGCCAGCATAGGAGGGAGTGCATGCAACTCTTTCAAATCGGGGAGGAGCAGCTGTTCCAGTCTGTGCTTCTCCTGAGCCCTGAAGGATTTTTTTTGCTCAGTCAGTTAAAATTCTTTCAGGGTCTCCTTCCTGCCCCTCCTCCCACAATGCTTCTGCATAGCCCCATAATGTTTGCCCTGGTGTAAAGCCTCAGTCTGGTCCCATGTCTCCCTTTTGTCCGTTGCTCGTATATTTTTGGAGGGGAAGGTAAGTATCCATAGAAGTGATCCAGTGTAGGGAGACAAACAGTGCCAAGACTTTAGTGTCACCAGAGAAGAGGGATTTCTTGCAGATCAGCTAGTACTTGTGATGGCATATAGGCCCAGCTAAAATTACTGTGTGACTAAAAACAGCTTAACTGATCTATGCCATTACAGAAAATTATGTTTGGGCTGACACTTGGTATTGTAACGTTCAACTGAATGTGGATTAAAACTTTCAAGGCATAAACTTTGAAAAAGGGGGAGCCCTTGGCCACTATTGCAGCATCTTTGGAGACCTGGGTTCACATGTGGCCCAGGGGTCACAAGTAAAATGAGTTTGGCAGTCGCCAGCTACTCCCTAGTAAACATTTATTCATTACAAGACCCACACCATTTGTCATGGCTGTCAGTTTCTGTTCAACAGAGGCCCAGGACTTTAATAACAAGGGTATTATAAGTCAAGGTTGAGATGCACTGGCAGAAGTGTGAGGAAGCTTGCAAAGCAATTACCTGCAATTTGCCTGGTTCTCTCCAATGCTAAAGGTCACTTACTTTCAGGAACAGTAAAATTCATCAAATTTAAAAACAAAAATTATTTAAAAGAGTTTTTTAATGGAAAGGCTGGCAAAGCCAGGACTAAAATATCACTGTCAGGAGACCATTTGAGCTTTTCTAAACCTCTCTGCCAAAGTTTGTTAAAGTATTTTCCCTATTAACTCTTTTGCAATCCTTGTCTTAAGTATACCTGAAGTTTTAATGTTAAACCATTAAATCCATTTTACAACCACAGATTATAATGTCAAAGATGAAGGATTTGTGAGGTTAGTAGCTGACCCTCAAAAGCTGAGACACAAACATGTTTACATCACTTGGGGCCTTATCCTCATCCCATGAGAGTCAGTGGGGGCAGGATTCAGTTCATGTCTGAGTGCAAAATCCATAAGAGAATAATGGTGCCATACATGAATTCAGAATAAGCATGCTGCAATATTTGATTTTAAAGCACAGAATCTGCCAATTATTTTGCAAAGCATTTTTAATTTGAAAATGTCATTGCAATGAAATATTGCTGCAATGCCATTTTTAATTTGAAAGGGAAAGCTTTCAAGAAGTGAAAGTAAACAATTAAGACTAATTATGATTTACAAAGTAGTTAAGGGGTTCATATAAGGAGCTACAGCAAGATCAAGAGCTTAATACAAGAGAAAGGTATAACAAGCTCGTGAGTATGATTTGAAGCTAAGAAACAAAAGGTAGAGTCTAAATTAGCTTTTGGAAGTGGGGCTTCTCACAGCAGTTGATCAGCATGCAGATATAGATGTCAAATGAAATAGTTGGAGCAAGCACAGTAGTACAGAGGAATTTAAGGCAATGATCATTAGTCATTTAGAAACATATAATCTAACTGTTTGTATCTTCTGAAAAGCAGAATACATCTTCTACATGGGCTAGGTGGTTTGGTTCACCTACAAGTTCTTAGTTTCTACCATATGAGTAATATATGTAATTGACCAGCATTATACTGTTGCCTTAGAATTAATTATGAACAAGAATCAAGTTAATCTTTACATCTACTTTGTATGTAATTAAATGTGGAGGCTGCTGGCACCATCTCCACATCCTTCTAGAATAGTGAAACCAAGAAGGATTAAGTGTTGTAAGCAATGATTCATTCTCCTGCTCTGTAACCTGCCAAGAGATCTCTAGAATGGCATTGCTGTTGGTAATGGAAACAGCTATCCCTCCTCCCAGTCAGAAAGAAGGAAACTGATACACATGGCAGGCAACCAGGATGGCTAGGAACAAATACTGTAGAAGTTAAGGAAACTAAGTATCAGACTAAGAATCTGGCAAACATGCCAGAACAAGAAAGGATAGAAGCACAGTAATAACAAAGGGAAGGAAATAAAAAAATAAGCAAAAGAATTCCGTTACCAAAAATAATTCCCAGGATCAAGTATTCTTTAAGAACCAAAGCCTGTACTCCTGAAGTAGAGGATGATTTTAAAAGGGACTGAAAGCTACTGCAAGATGTTGGGCATCCGTCCCTAACGTGGAAGTTAAAGGGAGTCTTTCTTGAATGAAGACTGCCTACAGGCTGGTACTCTTATAATATCTTCCTGAATACCATGGTGTTGTCCTGCTTACGTTGATTCACTACACAAACTAAAGAGAGTATAAGGCCCATGAATTGTCTTTCTGTGCTTTAGGTGAATTCCTTTTGTTGCTCTTTAGACCCTTTTGGAAATGATGGCTTTAAATCTATCTTCTGTAGTTGCTATCATTGTACTAAGTGATGAACGGGCAAGGTAGCCCCTTGCAGAGCATTGCTGATAGTGGATTTCATAGTGAATTCTGTTCTCCACCAATGCTGGGTTTTAGGAAGCTCTTCTGGTGTCTTTTTTAAATTTTCTTTATTTTTAATCCCTTCTTTCATGTTATTACTTTGTGTTTTTGGTTATGGCAGAAAGGCTTTGGCAAATAATAGGTGGCACTTCACAGCGTGCCGGCAAGATGGAGAGGCTTTGGGTTTATTTCATCTCCTCCAGTAGCTTTCTCCAAGGTCAAGTGATTTTTTTGGCAAAGAATTGTATCTGGGTGCAGGGGTCTAGGTCCGGAGGCAGGAGGTCTGGGTGCAGGGGGCTCCAGATGCAGGGGTAGAAGTTCAGTGGGGTGGGGTTCGGGTATGGAGGGCTGTGGGGGTTCTGGGTGTACGGGGTGAGGCTTGGTGGGGGTGTCTGGATATGGGAGGTCTGGATGCATGGGGGAGCAGCTCCCCGTACAGTGACCCCACTCCCTGCAGCTGAGGAGCGATGGGGCAGGAAGCAGAGGAGGATGCTGAGCTTCCTGCAGCTGGGGAGGTTTCTGGGGGTGAGTTTGACACAGCCCCAGCCACTCCTTGCAAGGGAAGAGCAAGACCTGTCCTCTCCTGCCTCCAGCCCAGCTGGGACGAGCAGCTGACCCCGGTTCAGGGTAGGAGCTATTGGCTGGGGTGTCCCCTGACCTGCAGTGATTTACCTCTCCGCCGGTTGCCTGAAACGATGTACCTGCACAGCTAGGTAGTGATGTCTGACTGCTTTTGCAGCTTCCCTGTACTTCCCTGTCACAAAGCCATTTTTCTGCGGGGAAGCAAAGAAATCTTCAGGGAACATGAATTCTGTGCACATGCAGTGGTGCAGTATTCCCTCAGGAGTAACCCACATGATTCAGCAGCAGGGTTGGAACCTTCAGCTCCATGTCCTAATTCCTTGTCTACAATCTTCTTGCCCAGCCAATCCCAGTTTTCCCCTCCTGTCTCTCCTCTCACCCCTGACTGCTTCTCACTCTCTCCCCAGCTCCTCATCCAATCTCAGTCTCCTGCAACTCCTCCTTGGCTTCTTGTCTCAGTCTCTTTGCCCGAGCAGACCCAGTTCTTCCCCTTCACTTCCGTTCTTTGTCAGAATTGTTTCTCCATCCTGCTACCCCCAGCTCTCCTCTGGGTTCCTACTCTCCTGGTCCACCCAGTCCCAGTGTCCCACCTCAAGTTCTAATCATAGTTTGTCCCCCCTTCCCTGCATCCAGTCCCAGTTTCACCAGACTTCTTGTCCCATTCTCCTCCTTTCCCTGCCCCGGTATGGCTTTTATTCTCTTTGCATTTGACTCAGACAGCTTCCTCCTCCAAGTGTGCCAGCAGGGGGAGCATTGAAAACACATGAGAAAAAAGCTCTCTTCTCTCAGTTCTGGTGCCCAGGCCAGAGCAATGCAGAACAACAATTACATGGAAAGTTCTTCTGAGCCCCTGTAACCATGGAGTGGAGCATGATTCAGTTGCTCTGTTGGGATGGCACATGCACAGTCTGGTAGAATTGATCAGAACATTTCTGACACAATGAAATTTTGCTGAAGCTTTTTTTGGGTTGAGACTCAAGAGATAGACTCTTTCTCCATAGCCATGTTCAAGTCCCTGCTCTGCCTGAATTGGTGAAGGAAAAACTCCATGGAGCAGGGACTTAAACCTGGGTCTCTTACACACCCCAGGCCAGTGCTTAAACCACCAGGCCACTCAGTCTTGGACATTATAGATACTTCTGCCTAAATAGCAAATGGATGTTTCAACACAATTCTGTTTTTGCAAAAACATTTGAAAGGTTTCATTTTCATTCCAATGTAGAACAAAAGCAGATTTTTTTTAAACTTCAAAAGTTGCCATGAAATGGAATTGTCGTCCTCTGGACAGCTCTATGGTCTGGTCACACTTCAGAGCGGGGAGGAGATGGAGCATGCTCAGTGAGGAAGGAATCTTAAGAGATTTTAACTGCTAAACTCAAAATAACAAAGTGCAGTTTTTCAAAGGTTTATAACTTGAGCAAAAATTTGGGCAGATTTTCAAGGGGAGGGCAAATAGCACATCCCTAACACTTCAAGTCCCTGAAGCAAAGCATGGGGGTGCTAGATCATTTAAAATAAAAGATGTAAAGAATTTTTTTATGTGGGAAAAACAATTTATTTTTTCCTAGCCTTGTTCTCAGAAATGGCTGAACCATTTTGGCTGAAAATATTCCGAAATAAATTCAACCTAAAGCAGACACACGACACAAAAAATTTCAGCCCAACCACTTACAGTTTCACCATTTAGAAACAACTGGAAACAGGGAAGTTGTGATGCTTCTCAGGGGTACTCAGGGCTGTGAACACTTCACTACCACCTGCCCTTAGCATGAGGAAGCCTTGTCTGTGCCTGACATGGGTCAGCTTCCCAACTCCACTGGTTGCAGACAACGCAGGCACACCCCTCTAGGCCTCACAGGCCTTGCTGTTACCCTGCAGGTTAACAATTGGCACATTCCAACCCTAGAGCCCTCAACACGTCTCATTGGAGTGTCCAGCCGGGATTCACTGCTTTCAAAGAAACAGTACACTCCACTTTACCAGTTCCGCCAAGGGGCTGATCAGCAAAGAAAGTTGCATCATGAAGGTTAGAAAATGTGGGAATAAAGTGAGAATTGCTCAAAGTCAAGATGACTTAGCTCTTGGCAAAGACATTAAAGTAAGAAAGAGGTTTTTTTAGTTATATAAATAAAGAGAATAAGGAAGGACAAGGTTGAGCTGCTATGCAGTGTGGATGGGAAGGAGATTAAAGATAATCTACGTATGGCCCCAATACTAAATGAATACTTTGACTTGGTTTTCAATGATGATACTATGGAACATTGGCATGAAGACAGTATGGCTGATGGCAATGAGTGTCTAAAAAGAGAAATTACCCTATATGAGGTGGAAGAAAAATTTAAAGAGCTTAATGCGCTCAAATTGGGGGGCGGATAATTTCCATCCCAGAATACTGAAAGATCTGGCACATGAGATTGCTAGTCTGGTCATAAGGGTAATACCATGTGACTGGAGAATAGCTAATCTCATACCTATATGTAAGAAAGGGGAAAAATGACCTGGGTAATTACCGACCTGTTAGTCTGATCTCAGTAGTATGCAAGAATATAGCAGCAGGAATATAGTACTGACCACCTGACCAGGATGGTGATGGTTATTGTGAAATGCTCAGGGAGATTAGAGAGACTGCAAAAACAGAAAACCCAATAATAATGGGGGATTTCAGCTATCCCCATATTGACTGGATATATGTCACCTCAAGCTGGGATTCAGAGATAAAATTTCTAGACACTATTAGGTGACATTGTAAATAAGAAGCGGGCAACATTATCTCCTGTCAATATAAACAAACTTCTTTGTCTTAGCGATTGGCTGAACAAGAAGTAGGACTGAGTGGACTTGTAGGCTCTAAAGTTTTACATTGTTTTGTTTTTGAGTGCAGTTATGTAAAAAAAAATTCTACATTTGTAAGTTGCACTTTCACAATAAAAAGATTGCACTACAGTAGTTGTATAAGTTTAATTGAAAAATACAGTTTCTTTTGTTTATTTTTATTACAAATATTTGCACTGTAAAAATTATATAAAGTGAGCATTGTACACTGTGTATTCTGTGTTGTAATTAAAATAAATATATTTGAAAATGTAGAAAAACATCCAAAAGTATTTATAATAAATTTAAATTGGTATTTTATTATTGTTTAACAGTGTGATTAAAACTATGATTAATCACAGTTTTAATTTTTTTTTAATCAAGTTAATTTCTTTTGAGTTAATCACTTGAGTTAACTGGGATTAATTGACAGGCCTAGCAAAAAGGCATCCTTTAAAAATTGGAAATCAGATCCTAGTGAGGAGAATAAAAAGGAGCGTAAACTCTGGCAAATCATGTGTAAAAGGATAATTAGGCAGGACAAAAAAGAATTTGAATAGTTACTAGCAAAAGACACAAACTAACAGCAATTTTTTTTAAATACATCAGGAGCAGGAAGCCTGCCAAACAATCAGTTGGGCCATTGTACGACCAAAGTGCTAAAGGAGCACTCAAAGAAGACAAGGCTGTTGCATAGAAACTATGTGAATTCTTTGCATTAGTCTTCACTGCAGAGGATGTGAGGAGATTCTCACACCTGAGTCATTCTTTTTGGATGACAAATCTGAGGAATTCTCAGATTGAGGTGTCAATAGAGGAGGTTTTAGAACAAATTCATAAGTTAAACAGTAATAAGTCACCAGGACCAGATGGTATTCATCCAAAGTTCTGAAGGAACTCAGATATGAAATTGTAGAACTACTAACTGTTGTATGTAACCTATTGCTTAAATCAGCCTCTCTACCAGACAACTGGAGGATAGCTAATATAACCCTGATTTTTAAAAAAGGCTTCAGAGGCGATCCTGGCAGTTACAAGCTGGTAAGCCTAACTTCAGAACCAGGCAAATTGGTTGAAACTGTAGTAAATAATAGAATTATCAGACACATAGGTGAACATGATATGTTGGGGAAGAGTCAACATGTCTTTTTGTAAAGGGAAATCATGCCTCATCAATCTATTAGAATTTTTTGAGGGTGCCAACAAGAATGTTGACAAGGGTGATCCAGTGGATATAGTGTACTTGGACTTCCAGAAAGCCTTTGACAAGGTCTCACACCAAAAGTTTCTAAGCAAACTAAACAGTCATGGGATAAGAGGGAGGGTCCTCTCACCAGTCATTAACTGGTTAAAAGATAGGAATCAAAGGGTAGGAAAAAACGGTCAGCTTCACAATGGAGAGAGGTAAATGACGGGGTCCCCCAAGGATCTGTACTGGGCCCAGTGTTGGTCAACATATTCATAACTGATCTGGAAAAGGGGGTAAACAGTGAGGTGTTAAAATTTGCAGATGATACAAAATTACTCAAGAAAGTTAAATCCAAAGCTGACTGCAAAGAGTTACAAAGGCATTTTACAGATTTGTGTGACTGGGCAACAAAATGGCAGATGAAATTCAATGTAGATAAGTGCAAAGTAATGCACATTGGAAAATATAATCCCAACTATAAATTCAAAATGATGGGTTCTAAATTAGCTGTTAGTACTCAAGAGAGAGATATTGGAGTCATCATGACTAGTATTCTGAAAACATCTGCTCAATGTGCAGTGGTAGTCAAAAAAGACAACAGACTATTAGGAACCATTAGGAAAGGGATAGATGATAAGACAGAAAATATCCTAATGCCACTATTTAAATCTATAAATGCTGCATGCATTCTGGTCACCCCATCTCAAAAAAGATATATTAGAGTTGGAAAAGGTACAGAGAAAGTTAATAAAAATGGCTAAGAGTATAAAACATCTTCCATATGAAAAGAAATTTAAAAAAGACTGGGACTGTTTATTTTAGGTAAAGAGAGATGACTAAGGGGTGATATGATAAAGGTTTATAAAATCATGAATGGTGTGGAGAAAGTGAATAGGGAAGTATTATTTATCCAGTCACATAACATAAGAACCAGGGTTCACCCAAAGAAATTAATAGGCAGCAGGTTTAAAATAAACAATAAGAAGTACTTCTTCACACAACACACAGTCAATCTGTGGAACTCATGGCCAAAAGTATAACTGGGTTCAAAAAAGAATTAGATAACTTCATGTTCAATAGGTCCATCAGTAGCTATTAGCTAAGATGGTCAGGACACAACCCTATGCACTGGGTATCACTCAACCTCTGACTGCCCAGAAGCTGGGACTGGATGCAAAGGATGGGTCACCGGATAATTGCCCTACTCTGTTAATTCCCTCTGAAGCTTTGGGTGCTGACCACTGCTGGAAGGCAGGATACTGGGCTAGATGGACCATTGGTCAGAAACAGAACAAGCTATACTCATGTTTGGGTTTTTTTTAATCTCATTTTTTTTTGTGGGACAGGAAACCACTTCCCACACAGCTCTTTTGCTAGGGTGCAATTGAGATCAGAATTTGGCTTACTGTCTGGTTGTCCTCTGAAGGTTCTCAGCATCTTAATGATTAGACTCCACATTATTTTTGAAGTGCTGATTACTTCAGTAGTTCTAGGCTGTCTCTCCTTGTGAAACATTTTGTTCTTAAGGAAATTAAGTCTTGGGATGGAACCAGACAGAGCTCTTTTGTAGATTTATAGTGAATCCATGTTCAGGAAACATGTTGATAACCTTTGCACTGGTATGGAAGGCTGAACTTTTACTAGATTTAGTGGAAGTAGCGAATACTTTACTTTAGCTCTGTTACAAATAGAAAGGAGAAAAATCTCTGCTTGCCTGTTCTGGTACCTGAATCCCAAGGGTTGCTTAGTGGCAGAAATTCTTCTGTATACAGTTTATTTCCTGTGGTTTTTGTCTTAAAGCTTTAGAAATGTACTAAACTCTGAAGCCTCCTTATCTAAGGAATCTACACACGGCTTAACCCATTTTTAAAAAAGGACTCTACTAAGCAATTTTTGCAGGAAGCATCAACATTCCAGGACTGAAGCCATTAGTTGAGTCTCTTACTAGTGTGAGTACATCGTGGTGTATACAGAAAATTTCATTTTTATCACAAGCTGCATCATAAATAAAGGAAAGAGCTGTCTGCAGCCATTGGAGTTTTTTCTTGTGTTGTTTGGAATTTTTAGACTTAAAAATACTAGATGAAAGACCTTTAACCCATGTGATGACAGCCCTGGAGGAAAGAACACTAGACATAACTTCTCTCTGCCAGCCATGTAAATCTCATAATCACCCCTAAGAACACTTTGCATTATTTTGTCATCGAAGTATCTAGGAGCAGCTGCCTCCACAGGAAACAAGTTCTTTTTATAGGTAAAAGCTTCAGTAGAGGAACACACTTAGGGAATGGCAGATATTTTATTCCCCCTTACACATTTTGAGTGTGTGCCTGCTATGCAAATGTCTCAAGATTGATATTCAGTATCTACCAATTTTTGTAAGTAACCAAAACAGGGAAAAATGAAGTAAGAGCTAACTTGGAGTGATTTTCTAAATAGACAATGACATTAAAAACTTCTCATCTAGTTTGGTTATGTTAGATTAGATCATCCCTGCTTCTTAATCTCCTGTCAATGTAATTCAGAGCAGGATGAATAAGATTGCTAGCTTTCCTCAGCTGAACTCCTATGAGGAAATTGAGAGCAGACAATTTGTTCAGATTCCTTTGTCCTTTTTAAATTTACTCTTAGTTGTTTCAAGTTGATGAATGATCTGAAGATGGGGCCAGGATGTTTCTTGGGTGCCTGCTTTAAATGAGCCCGGGTGTACTGTATGACTGAGTAGACCATGTATCATAGAAGGCTTTCTGATATGTACTGTACACCCCAGCCATTTACATTTACTATTTTAAATATCAAGTACCTCTGGTCTAAGGAAGAGGGTGTAAACATTGGGCTGCCTGATGAAGTATAATAATGTGCCTTATGTGCTTAGAAACCTGAGTTTCTTCACTGCTAAAGTGTCTGTGGCACTACTATGGAAGAGTCACCAAATCCAAAAAGGAACGATATGCTTCACCTGATTTAATGGAGGATCCAGGGCCATTGACTTATCAGATGGCTTATCAGACATTTAGAGTATACAGATTAGGTCCAGTTCCTACTGTCACAGAAGTCAATGGGAAGACAGTGATTGTAACCGGATACGTTGTTATAGTTGCAGTGGGGTCTTTTGAGTGACGACACTATTCCCACATTGCTTGCTTGCTGAGGAAGATTTATTTTTGTTTGTTTCACTTGTAAAAATAAAAGAAGTAAACAGGATGTACTAGTTGCAAGATGATCAAGTATCTAGCAGACACTATTGGGAAAATCATCATGGATCTGGACCTGCAGATCAGAAAGGCAGGAATAAAAAGAAAAATGTTGAAATACATACATTGGATGATACACAGACAGCTTTCCTCTGTTTTAACTCAGTCAAAACCTGTATTGACTCGATTGGAATTTCACTTGCAAAAAACTGAGTAAAAACTGAATAAGGACTTCAGGAACTTCCAGTGAAATACTTGAAAAATGTAAACAAGCCAAAATAATAACAAAACAAAAAAACCTAGGAAATATGGCTTAATATTTATATTATACTAATATTAATAATAATCTTAATATTCACTAGATTATATCCTAAATCAAGCTGCTTCACTAAAGAGGGAGTCTAACTGTGGTGACTTTTTGGTATAAACTGTCATCGTGGATGCAACAGAAATGTTCCATGAGCTTCCTCTTTGCCTTTGGAAAGCAGAGGAGAATCCATACTATATAGTCTCTCTAGATTGGTGGGGTTACAACCCCATTAGAGTACTCCTGTGTTTGAAGCACTGGTGATAATGCTTATTCTCTGAGATAATCTAGGACGCAGCCATAATTTTTGCAGAATGCTTTTGGCAGTATCCTGGATTTTGTTTGTGAACAATATTTGTGTCATTTCAGGAAATATTTTGTTAAGAACAGAAATATTAAATAGGTTGGCTTGGTGGTTCTGGGAGTTAAGCTCCAGCAGATAATGCTCTACCAGATTTTTCCAAAGACTCTCATTACCAGGCTCTGACTCATCTAGTCAGACTCTGAAGCCAATCAATACAGAAACTTGCCAAGTATTTCATGTGGTTTTTTTCCTGAAGCTCAGGGGAGAAAATGAAAGAAGTTTTAAAATACTATATTTTTTATTTAAATATTTACACAAAACAGATGGGAAAGATGTTGTCACAGTTACAGGGCTAACAGCACCTCTGTTCCCTTTTTGATCTCTCTGAGTATACCCCCCTCAAGTGTCAGGTCTCACGCCTTCACCTCTTTTGGGCTGGAGCTTTCTGAGCCCAGGCCCTGGCTATAATACCCTGTGTATTAACCGTGCTTTCCCAGCAGGTCTTACTGGGTTTGGCATCTGCAGTTTTTCCCTCTATCTGTGACCAGTGGCTTGGTGACCAGACAGTGCCTGTCTCAGTCTGCTTTTTCCAAACAATCCCCAAAGAGCTACCCTCCTCCTGAGAGAAAGCCCCTTTTTCAAAACTGCTATAGTCCTTTGTTCTTGTCAGTTCTTGGGCTTTTGGTCTTGCTTGGTCAACTAGTTCTGTAAATCATCTGGAACCAAGAGGTAGAATCTTCACAGCGAATAGTTCAGGCATTGTCTCTTAACAACCCTTAAGTGTTTACTGGGTGGTGATGATAGCTTATTTTGAAACTTTGTTTCCTTCCTCCTTTCTTTTCCTTATAGCCTTCTGTGAACTAAACCAATATATTCATACCATAAACATCTCAATAACTAAGTCAGCCTACGGTATTCATAAATTATTACCGAGTAGCTCCACTACTGTCACAGAGGCTGTCTTTTTTTCACAGAAATATTAGGCCTCTGGTAGCATATCACTTGTCAGAAGCTGTGGCTCAGAGAATGCTGGACTAATAAAGCCAAGCTCCCCTCTCCCTCGCAAATGTGCTGCTGAATTGTCCAGAGCAGGATTGGTTATATAAATAGAATCCAGGGTCGACACACAATCAGATCACAAATGATGACAATTTCATCAGCATTGTGCTGAACAGCATGAAAGAATAGGTCTCTGTCAACCAGCATCCTGCACTCTTGAGAAGTAGTCCCAGATTAGTGCAACTGACAAAAAATATGGCCCACCTGGCCTACTTTTTGATAACCTCAGAACCCTGACACACAAAGTCTGATCCTGCAAGATGCTGAGTATCCTCAGCTCCAATTAGGTGAATTCCTGTCAGGGGCTGAGCACCCTCAAACCAAGCTGTTCCCACCTCCACTGACTTCTGTGGGAGCTGAGGGCACTCAGGCTGTGGTATGAGGTGCTGAACCCTAGCTAGGAGATCCTTGTTATAATGGGCTGTCTGGTAATACAATGCCATTATGTTTATCATCTCTGACGTGCTTTTAGATTTTAGAAATTCTTGTATCATCAAATAAGAAAATGAAATGAAACTAGTTGCTCTGACAGTTCTGAACACACCTATCATAACTGAAACCAAAGTCCATCTGTGTCTTTTGATGCAACACGGACCCACAGCTAAATGATGAATGTATAATACTCCTGGTTTAGCTTTTTGAAATCAAGGGCTAGTTCAAGCATTTCAACCTAGTGCCCAGGGAATGATTTGAGAGACAAAATCCAAGTGGGTGTAAATACAGGGCATGCTAGACCAGGGGTCTCAAACACGTGGCCCGCGGAGTTATTTCCTGTGGCCTGCCATAGGCGCTGACTCCACCGGCAGCCAAGCTCCCCTCTCCCTCGCAAATGTGCTGCATCCCCGCTCCTCCGCCTACCTCCCAGCATTTCCTGCTGCCAAACAGCTGTTTGGTGGCGCTTAGGGCTTTCCAGGAGGGACGGGGGAGGAGCAGGGACGTGGCACGCTCAGGGGAGGAGGTGGAGAAGAGGCGGGGCCGGGGTGGGGATTTGGGGAAGGGGTTGGAATGGGGGCGAGGAAGGGGTGGGAAGAGGCGGGGCAGGGGCAGGGCCTCATGGACTAGACGAGCAGTCTGAAGTATGAAGTTCAGCATGTATGATACGTTGCTGTGAGTAGTTGGGAAGAATGTTTGTTAAAAGTGGCAACGTATTTTGTATGAATAGTTACTTTAAAAAGTTCCTGCTATTACAGCTATGTTGATAGACTGTTAGTGTAGATCAGGGGTCGGCAACCTACGGCACGCGTGCCAAAGGTGGCACGCGAGCCGATTTTGCCTGGCACACGGCTGCCTGCCGGGATCCCGGCTGCTGGCCCCGCATAGCCTGCTGCCGGCTGAGTGAACGGAACTCCAGGCCGGCAGGAGGCTGAGCGGGGCCGGCGGCTGGGACCCCAGACCAGCAGCCGGCGCGCCCCCCAGCTCCCTCCTCACTGCGCTTGGGTTCTGCGGCTCCCGGGACACTGAGCTGCCGGGGCGCGGGGCCCTGAGCCTGCTGCAGGAGGGGCAGCGGCTCACACTCCCGGGAGCCGCAGAGTCCGAGCGCAGCGAGGGGGAAGCCGGGGGGCGCAGGGGGACCGCCGCCCGCATGCATCCACTGCAGGAGCCCCCCGGCTCCCCCCTCACCGTGCTCGGGTTCTGTGGCTCCCGGGAGTGTGAGCCACTGCCGCCGCTGCCCCTCCCGGAGCTCCCCTCCTCCTGCTGCCTCAGCACACCATGTGGAGTTTTGCCTCCACGTGGAGCCAGCATCTGACTGGCATGGGCATGGTAAGGGGAGTCCTAGGGAGCAGTCAGGGAGCAGGGGGAGGGTTGGATGGGTCGGGAGTTCTGGGGGGTCCTGTCAGGGGGCAGGGAGTGGTTGGATGGGGCGTGGGAGTCCCCGGGGGTCTGTCTGGGGGCAGGGGTGTGGATAAGGGTTGGGGCAGACAGGGGACAGGTAGGAGGTAGGGTCCTAGGGGGACAGTTAGGGTGCGGGGGGTTTCAGGAGGGGGCAGTCAGGGGACAAGGAGCAGGGACGCTTAGGTAGGGGATGGGGTTCTGGGGGGCAGTTAGGGGCAGGGGTCCCAGGAGGGGGCAGTTAGGGGACAAGGAGCGGGGGAGGTTGGGGGTTCTGACGGGGGCAGTCGGGGTGGGAAGTGGGAGGGAGTGGATGGGGTGGGGCTAGGGCAGGGCTCTCCCCTCTTTTTTGATTGTTGAAATATGGTAACCCTAGGCGAGGGAGGAGCCGGGGGGGGGGCGCATGGGGGCTGGCGTGCGCATACATCCACTGCAGCCTGTAGGAGCCCCTGGGGGGGGCGCCAGGCCATAGCCCAGGCAGGAGGGGCGGGGAGGGGGGCGTGGCTGCTCCCCACTAGCGGCGCCACTGCCTTTGCTGGGCTGCTGCCCCCCTGCACCGCGCTGGCTCCTCCATGGCTGGGGCTCGCTGCTGCCGCAAGTGGGACCCTCTGGCTCTCCGGTGCCTCCAGAAGGCGGCTCCTCCCTGCCGAGCTGCTGCAGTGGCCCAAGCCCGGCAAATTCAGTGAGTGGACTCGGGGCAGGGGCCACCGGGGTGGGGTGGAGAGGGCTCGCGGGGGGGCTGTGCACCCTCCAGGGGAGTTCAGGGGGCGGGGAGGGGGGAACCTGGTCTGGGAAGCACCCCTGGGCACGGCTGGCCCCTGGGGTCTATAAAGGCTCGTTGGGATTTGCCCCTCAATGAACTGATGTGCTGGGGGGGGGGAGGAGGGCGCAAGGTGGAAGTTTCACCTAGGGCGCAAAATATCCTTGCACCGGCCCTGGCCCAGGGGGTGAGTGCACCCCAGGTTAAGAACGACTGCACTAAACTGATAAGATCTGCATTTTAATTTAATTTTAAATGAAGCTTCTTAAACATTTTAAAAAACTTGTTTACTTTACATACAACAATAGTTTATAGACTTATAGAAAGAGACCTTCTAAAAACGTTCAAATGTATTACTGGCACGCAAAACCTTAAATTAGAGTGAATAAATGAAGACTCAGCACACCACTTCTGAAAGGTTGCAGACCCCTGATGTAGATCATCATCAATGTTACTGACCACATAAGGAATAGTTACAGGTGTTTATATTTTATTAAAACCCCTCTTTACATTACAGTTTTTAAAAAAGTTAATACATTGACTTTTAATAGCATACTATATTACTCTTCATTTTTTTCATTTTTGACTAGACTTTTGTATTGTTGTATGAAAAGGTTTCAGTGATGTGGCCCTCGGGCCAATGTACTAGTCCTCATGTGGCCCTCGTGGTGATTTGAGTTTGAGATCCCTGTGCTAGACTATGCAACAAAATGCAGTACCTCTCCAAACTATGTGGAAAGTGGGTGGAACTGTGAATATAGGTGCCTGAAAGAAAGGTGTAAATTAATATTGTCTGGGTAGCTTTCATTCTATTCCAGCAAGTGGAGATGTTTGAAACATTTGAGAAAAAACATAAAGCTCCTAGAACTGTGTGAATTGCAGCAGGAATGCCTTGGATCGCTCATGTTAATTGGAAGATACACCCAAAAGGGGAGGTTCAGAATAAGAGAACCCTTGCAGGAGTCAGGACCCCACAGAACCAAACTGACCCATAGAAATAGAACATCTGTGACAGTTTGGAGTATGCTGAGGAACAGATTTGAGATAAATATGACAGTCATAAGACATTTTTCCATCTCTGGGGAAAAATAAAAAATAATAATAAAAAAAAAGTTGGCAAAGACACAGGGGCCACACAGTACATGGTCAAAATATATTGTGCCTTATTCCGTTCTTGATTTCATTTGCATAAAGTAGAAGTCAACTCCGTACAAGCTAATGGAGTTACACGGCATAAAACCAGTGGAAGAGTGGTCAGACTCAGGCTCCTTTTGTCTAAACTTTTTAGCAACAGATGTATCGAATGCTGCCTTGACATAGGGCTACAATCCTAAAGAAAAAACGGTCACTGTATTTGTTCTCCTTTTTATTACAGCTGC
This sequence comes from Terrapene triunguis, assembly GCF_002925995.2. Lineage (NCBI taxonomy): Eukaryota > Metazoa > Chordata > Testudines > Emydidae > Terrapene > Terrapene triunguis. The sequence goes on along the minus strand of NW_020664493.1, from coordinate 3,705,233 downwards.
AAGAGTAAGTCATGCATGATTTTATAGGACATGATAATATTTGTCAGCTACAGGACATCACGAACCCATACAATAATAACTGGCTCAGCCTCAAAGTGATAAACATGTCAGGATAATGGCAATCATTCTTAAATATGAAAGGATGGCGCAATTTAAAATGTTATTGTTTTGCTGCATGTTAATAGTCCTATAATCAATCATCCACCATAAACTGTTTTATTACTTCTATGGTCATGATGGACCAGATTTTTATGGCCTGGCTTCAGTTTTTAAATTTGCAGGTTGCCAGTGCAAATAAATTTCAGACCCAACTTAGATCATCTAAATGCCCGATTGCACCCACAAATCAGGTAAGTAGATGTCCACATCCCCTAAAGTGCACCCAGAAATATTTGAGAGGACAAAATTATGCCTGCAGTTTGCAGGTGCAAAGATGGAAGCCATGTTTAAGGCCAGGCTGAAAATGTTGCTAATATGTTTGTTAATATGTAATACCCAGGAGCTAAATGGAGGGAAAAAACTCAACACATGTTTTTAAAATGCACCAGATTTACCTATAGTCTCTCCCAAACATCAGTCTAGAGGTCTTTTCATATATACACATTCTGTTACACATATATATAGATACAGTTCACTCCTGGTTCTGCTTCTACCTGTGCAATTGTTACGGCAATGTCTCTTTTGGTGGGTCCTCCTCCTCTCCCTCTTGCTGTGGGGTCCCACAGGCCTCTATCTTCGGCCCCCTTCTCTACGTGTTTACATTCTTTCTATGGGCAAGCTCATCTGCTCATAGGGCTTCAACTATTTTCTCTATGCAGATGACTTGAAAATCTACCTTTTCACTCCTGACCAGACCTCTCAATCTTCAAACCTGCCAATGAGTGCTGCATATTATACCATAAGTGAGAGATTAGAATGTTTTAAAGCATAAAACCTGTTTTTATGGATATTGTAAAGTGTGACTCAAATGAAACAGTTTTTTGATTGGTAACAGGTTAACTGGGGCAGGAAGGGCCAGCTACAATTAATGCAGCTCCCTTAACTCATTCAATACCTCCTACAATTAATGCAGCCTTTGCATACAATTCATGTCAACCCCCCACAGAACAAGTGTCAGTCACCTGTCCCCTCCCACAATTAATACCACCCACCACCCAATTAATGCTTACGAGATTCTGCATCACAATAAATGCCTTCCCTCACAGCTAATGCTGGTTAGTTCCCATTAACGCCCCCCTCCCCCTCTGGTTATCAATGTTGGCTGCTCCTGCCTTAGGCCACTTGTTGCTAATGCTCTCTCCCTCCCCTCCCAGGAGCATACAGAAGCAAGGTCTGAAGCTGACAGTATATTTTTGGATAGGGGAGGAGAAGAGGGAGGGAGTTGTGAGGTCAACAGGTTTTTCACATGAGGCAGCAAAGACAGCCCAGCAGCTCAGACCAGAATCTGCTCCCTTCCCCTTCTCCATGAATAATGGATCAGCCCAGTAGCTTTCTCTGTCCCTTCACCCACTCCCTCTCCTATCTGAAAACTACTGTTGGCTCCTCCTGGGCAGCTCACAAGCCTCTCTGCTCCCTGGAAGAATAAGAGAGAGCAGCAGAGGCCTGGAGCTGCAGGAAGAGCAACTCCTCCTCACCACCAGCCAGTCAGCAGCCCCTGTCCTGCAGATACTGCTGGTGTGAACAGTGCAGTGGGACAGGAGGGCTGAACTAGCTGCAGACTGGAACTTGCTGCACGATGCATTACCCTTGAGAGCTCACCATCCTTCCAATTTGACACTCTTCTGTTTCTCTGACTTGTACTCCTTTAGGTCTCATCATCTTCCTAACCCCAATGTGGCCCACCTTGAACTCATTGTTCCACTCAGTTTTTTTGCACTCCTGTATTTCTCTGATAGTGATTGGTATTGACAATACCACCATCCTCCCCTTCACTCAAACATGGAACCTCAGGGCTGCTTTTTGACTCCGTCCTCTCCTTTGCCCCATATGTCCATGTCAGATCCTAATGTTGCCTCTAAGATTTGAAAGAGCCATCTTTCTTCTTTACATCTCTCCAATTAAAACTCTCATTCAGGCCGTCCTCATCACCTGCCTTGATTATTGAGACTTGCTCTTCTCTGGCCTCCTTGACATCCACATTGCATTCCTTTCATTCTGTATAAAGCACTGCTGCTAAGACCATCTTTCTTGCCCATTACTCACAGACATTCAAGTCACCCACTACTAGGTTTTCTCTAAGGGTCTGTTCCTGTGAGGTACTGAATTCATTATTTTAGGTACAAGTAATGGACATCCTTGGCTTCCATTTAATTCAATGAAATTTGAGGGCAATTGGCACTTATACAAGCCCTAGGCAATCATGAATGGTAGGATTCTATTATTTATGCATTATATTCATGGCTAGAAATCTACTTGCCCCTGAGTCTGTCTGTCTGTCTCCCATACTACCTAGCAGCTGAGGTAAGGGGGAAAGATGGTCCAGTGCTTAGGACATTAGCATGGGACTTGGGAAACTGAGATTTAATTCCCTGCTCCACCTCAGACCTCTTGTGTGACGTTGGGCAAGTCACTTAGTCTCCGTGTGCCTCAGTTCCCCATCTATAAAATGGGGATAATAGCACTTCCCTACCTCACAGGGGTGTTGCGAGGATAAATTCATTAAAGCTTGTGAGGTGTTCAGCTACTATGGTAATGCAGGCTATAGATAGTTATGAAGAAGTTGAGCAAGAGTAACTAACTGTTTTAATTACTCATTATTTTCCCCGTATGGTTACTACAATATTTTAAACCAGTCATGCAAAATTGTCATGGAAATATTCTAGCCAAGGCACAAATCTACTTGCTTGCCCTTTACCATGATAATAAAAATGCTATTGATATCTCAGATTTAAAAAAAAATACCCCATGGGAGTAGGACTTTTCAAGGCTGTTTTAAACTTTCCTTCATGTCCAGCTATATGTACGTGACTCAGCTACTAAAGAGGCATCTAAATAGAGAGGCTTCTTTTGTGCTTTATATTCACAAAATTCCAGTCCCAAACAGCAAAGAAACACTCTAGAGCTTTTCTACATGTTCTTTCTTTGATCTGAAGAATGTTAACAATAAAACATGTTTGTGTGAATCATAAATGGGATTTATTTCAGAGTCACAATGGAGTCTGATTTATTTCAGAAACCCTGCTAATGGTTCAATATAATACTACGGTAGATCATTGACTCATAATGGCATATAATAGTTCTACATTTTCCTCCTTACTCATTCTTTCATAAATGTATAGTGGGACTACAACATTTCCTGTGGCATTTCCACATTTAGGAAAATCAAAGACCTAACACTATAAGATAGTATGGGAGAAAGTTTTAAATCTACTATGTCTAATAAGAATGTATGTTGTCATTTAGAGCCCTCCAAGGGGTATTTTGAATCTGAATGGTAGATAACTTGAAAAACTGCTTACAATTTCACCACAAAAGTACTGCAGAAGCTCAGATGTCACCTTGCTGATATAGTGTTAACATTGGTAGTTTCTGCCTGTCACCCCACCCCGCATATATCTTTCTGTTCTGGGTTTGTACAACACCTAGCAGAATGGGGAACTGACTCCGCGTTCTACTAAAGTATTTGTTGTTTTCAAGTATTTGCTGAGTCCTTTGGATGCAGAACTTTCAGTGAATGGATGGTCACTTTCATTGGTTTGGTATTTTATAGTTTGTATTTGTGTTGTGTTAGGTCACCATGGTCACATGGCATTGTTTCTGCTCTCTGATTGGGTGAATGAAGTCCTAAACAAGAAAAAAAATTACAAAATGACAACTAGTGAATAATGACTAGATTACAAAGCCAGAAGGGACCATTGTGATCATTTAGTCTGACCTGTCTAATATATGTCATAGCCATAAGTGCTGGAACTAAGGATGCTGGGGGAGTGCTGCTGCACCTCCTCGCTTGAAGTGGTTTCTGTCATATATAGGGTTTACAGTTTGGTTTAATGGCTCTCAGCACCCCCACTTTACAAACTGTTCCAGGACTCCTGGCTATAGAACTTCCTCAAAGTAATTCCTACAGGATATCTTTTAGAAAAAAACATCCAATATTGATTTAAAAATGGTGAATGATGGAGCATCCACCATGATGCTTGGCAAATTGTTCTGATGGTTAATTTCTCTCACCATTAAATGTATGCCTTAATTCCAGTCTGAATTTGTCTAGCTTCAACTTCAATAGTTGTGCGTGAGGATAAAGTCACAGATGTCACAAATTTGGTGACAATATATACCTCCAGACCAGTGGCACCGCCATGGGCACCCGCATGGCCCCACAATATGCCAACATTTTTATGGCTGACCTGGAACAACGCTTCCTCAGCTCTCGTCCACTCACACCCCTCCTCTACCTACGCTACATTGACGACATTTTCATCATCTGGACCCATAGGAAGGAGACTCTGGAAGAATTCCACCACGATTTCAACAGCTTCCACCCCACCATCAACCTCAGCCTGGACCAATCTACATGGGAGGTCCACTTCCTAGACACCACAGTACAAATAAGTGATGGCCACGTTAACACCAGCCTATACCGAAAACCCACCGACCGCTATGCCTACCTTCGTGCCTCCAGCTTCCACCCCGGACACACCACACGATCCATCGTCTACAGCCAAGCATTGAGGTACAACCGCATCTGCTCCAACCCCTCAGACAGAGACCAACACCTACAAGATCTTCACCAAGCATTCTCAAAACTACGATACCCGCACAAGGAAATAAGGAAACAAATCAACAGAGCCAGACGTGTACCCAGAAGCCTCCTGCTACAAGACAAGCCCAAGAAAGAAACCAACAGAACTCCACTGGTCATCACCTACAGTCCTCAGCTTAAACCTCTCCAACGCATCATCAGTGACCTACAACCCATCCTGGACAATGATCCCTTGCTTTCACAGACCTTGGGAGGCAGGCCAGTCCTCGCCCACAGACAACCTGCCAACCTTAAGCATATTCTCACCAGCAACCACACACCGCACCATAACAACTCTAACTCAGGAACCAATCCATGCAACAAACCTCGATGCTAACTCTGCCCACATATCTACACCAACAACACCATCACAGGACCTAACCAGATCAGCTACAACATCACCAGTTCATTCACCTGCACGTCCACCAATGTTATATATGCCATCATGTGCCAGCAATGCCCCTCTGCTATGTACATTGGCCAAACTGGACAGTCACTACGTAAAAGGATAAATGGACACAAGTCAGATATCAGGAATGGCAATATACAAAAACCTGTAGGAGAACACTTCAGCCTCCCTGGCCACACAATAGCAGATGTAAAGGTAGCCATCTTACAGCAAAAAAACTTCGGGACTAGACTCCAAAGAGAAACTGCTGAGCTGTAGTTCATTTGCAAATTTGACACCATCAGATCAGGATTAAACAAAGACTGAATGGCTATCCAACTACAGAAGCAGTTTCTCCTCCCTTGGTGTTCACACTTCAACTGCTAGCAGAGGACCTCACCCTCCCTGATTGAACTAACCTCGTTATCTCCAGACTGATTCTTGCCAGCATATTTATACTTGCCCCTGGAAATTTCCATTACATGCATCCGACGAAGTGGGCATTCACCCACGAAAGCTTATGCTCCAATACATCTGTTAGTCTTAAAGGTGCCACAGGACTCTCTGTTGCTTTTTACAGATCCAGACTAACACGGCTACCCCTCTGATACTTAACTTCCAGTTAGTGGACTGTGTTATACCTTTCTCTGTTAGTTTGAACATTATTATATGTAATTATATAACATCATTAAATATTTGTTCCCAGTGTAGATACTTATAGACTGTAACCAAATCACCCCTTAACCTTCTCTTTAAGGTAACTAGATTGAGCCTCTAGAGTCTATCATTATAAGGCAGGTTTTCCAATCCTTTAATCATTCCTGTGGCTCTTCTCTGAACCCTCTCCAATTTATGAACATCCTTGAATTGTGGGCACCAGAACTGGACACAGTATTCCAGCAGCCATAGCACCAGTGCCAAATGTATAGGTAAAGTAACTTCTCTACTCCTAGTTGAGATTCCACTGTTTATGAATCCCAGGATCGCATTAGCTCTCTTGGCCACAGCATCGCACTGGGAGCTCATGTTCAGCTGATTATCCACCACAATCCTCAAATCTTTTTCGGAGTCACTGCTTCCCATGATAGAGTCCCCCATCCTGTATGAAAGGCCTACATTCTTTGTTCCTAGATATACACATTTACCCATATTAAAACATTTTGTTTGCTTGCGAAGTCATGCCCAGTTTACCAAGCAATCCAGACAGCTCTGAATCACTGACCTGTCCTCTTCATTATTTACCACTCCTCCAATTTTTGGGTCATCTGTAAATTTTATCAGTGATGTTTTTATGTTTTCTTCCAGGTCATTGATAAAAAAGTTAAATAGTTTAGGTCCAAGAACCAATCCTCGTGGGACCCCACTGGAAACACCTGTTTGACAACGATTCACCATTCACAGTTACATTTTGAGACCTACCCATTAGGCAATTTTTAATCCATTTAATATGTGCCATGTTAATTTTATATTGTTCTAGTTTTTTAATCAAAATGTCCTATGGTACCAAATCAAGCACCTTATAAAAGTCTAAGTATATTATGTCAACACTATTACCTTTATCAATCAAAGCTGTAATCTTATAAAAAAAAAGATATCCAGTTAGTTTGACAAGATGTATTTTCCATGTTGACTTGCATTAATTAATTAATAGCAAATACAATTGTTCATATGCAAAAATTAGTGTTTACATGAACAATAGTTGTTCCCAAAACACTTATATGAACAAAACCAATTCATGTGAATGTTGGTGAATAGCAAATAGGGGCATGAGCATGATGAAAAAGACCCCGCTGAAAAAGATTTTTTTAATCACGTGCTTTAATATGCTTCTTGAGGGGAAAAACAACTGAGGAGAGTTGGCAGTTTTTCAAAGGGACACTATTAAGGGCCCAAAAGCATGCTATTCCGCTGGTTAGGAAAGATAGAAAATGTGGCAAAAGACCACCTTGGCTTAACCACGAGATCTTGCATGATCTAAAAAATAAAAAGGAGTCATATAAAAAATGGAAACTAGGACAGATTACAAAGGATGAATATAGGCAAATAACACAGGAATGCAGGGGCAAGATTAGAAAGGCAAAGGCACAAAATGAGCTCAAACGAGCTACAGGAATAAAGGGAAACAAGAAGACTTTTTATCAATACATTAGAAGCAAGAGGAAGACCAAAGACAGGGTAGGCCCACTGCTCAGTGAAGAGGGAGAAACAGTAACAGGAAACTTGGAAATGGCAGAGATACTTAATGACTTCTTTGTTTCGGTCTTCACCGAGAAGTCTGAAGGAATACCTAACATAGTGAATGCTAATGGGAAGGGGGTAGGTTTAGCAGATAAAATAAAAAAAGAACGAGTTAAAAATCACTTAGAAAAGTTAGATGCCTGCAAGTCACCAGGGCCTGATGAAATGCATCCTAGAATACTCAAGGAGCTAATAGAGGAGGTATCTGAGCCTCTAGCTATTATCTTTGGAAAATCATGGGAGA
>NW_020664493.1:3680616-3697612 GCF_002925995.2 Terrapene triunguis | reverse complement strand
GATGATACCAAACTGGGAGGGATTGCAACTGCTTTGGAGGACAGGGTCATAATTCAAAATGATCTGGACAAATTGGAGAAATGGTCTGAGTTAAACAGGATGAAGTTTAACAAAGACAAATGCAAAGTGCTCCACTTAGGAAGGAAAAATCAGTTTCACACATACAGAATGGGAAGAGACTGTCTAGGAAGGAGTACGGCAGAAAGGGATCTAGGGGTTATAGTGGACCACAAGCTAAATATGAGTCAACAGTGTGATGCTGTTGCAAAAAAAGCAAACGTGATTCTGGGATGTATTAACAGGTGTGTTGTGAGCAAGACACGAGAAGTCATTCTTCCGCTCTACTCTGCGCTGGTTAGGCCTCAACTGGAGTATTGTGTCCAGTTCTGGGCACCGCATTTCAAGAAAGATGTGGAGAAATTGGAGAGGGTTCAGAGAAGAGCAACAAGAATGATTAAAGGTCTTGAGAACATGACCTATGAAGGAAGGCTGAAAGAATTGGGTTTGTTTAGTTTGGAAAAGAGAAGACTGAGAGGGGACATGATAGCAGTTTTCAGGCATCTAAAAGGGTGTCATAAGGAGGAGGGAGAAAACTTGTTCACCTTAGCCTCTAAGGATAGAACAAGAAGCAATGGGCTTAAACTGCAGCAAGGGAGGTTTCGGTTGGACATTAGGAAAAAGTTCCTAACTGTCAGGGTGGTTAAACACTGGAATAAATTGCCTAGGGAGGTTGTGGAATCTCCATCTCTGGAGATATTTAAGAGTAGGTTAGATAAATGTCTATCAGGGATGGTCTAGACAGTATTTGGTCCTACCATGAGGGCAGGGGACTGGACTCGATGACCTCTCGAGGTCCCTTCCAGTCCTAAAATCTGTGAATCTATGAATAGGGATGCTTTTCTTAATCAGAGACCTTGTTCCTACAAATTAGTATACAGCATGGCAGTGTTATCAGTAGGGCTACGTTTTAGTCACAGGTATTTTTAGTAAAAGTCATGGACAGGTCATGGGCAGTAAACAAAAATTCACAGCCCATGACCTGTCCATGATTTGTACTATATACCCCTGACTAAATCTTGAGGGGGGGGGCACACTGGAGGGTGTTGTGGGTGGTCAGGGCGGCCAGGAAGCGCCTTGGGTGCTCTGGGGGGAGCAGCCCAGGACCCCTGCTGGTGCGGGGGGCGGAGGCGGCGATGCACGGCCTGGGACCCCTGCTGGTGCTGGGGATGGGGAGCAGGCAGCGGAGCCAGCACTTGGGGTGGGGGCGGGATGTGGAGCTCCTGGCCAAACCTGCGCCAAGGAGCTGGCCACGCTGGCCACTTTTGGGAGCTGCACGGAGCCAGGGTAGGCAGGGAGCCTGCCTTGGTCCTGCTGCGCTGCTGACTGAACTTTTAACGCCTGGTCCGCGGTGTTGACCGAAAACTGGATGCCTGGCAACCCTAGGAGCAGCTCCTCTTGTTCTCCTGTAGAAGTCCTACAGGTGCCAGCAGCCCAGACCCAGTGTGCTCCTGAGCAGTGCACTGTGAGCCGGGTTCCACCTGCACATGCAGGCTCCTGGGCAGATCTTTACATGGGTCTTCAACACAGGTATTCCCAGTGTTGCCAATCCTAAGCAATGAAAAAGCATGAGTCAGGTCCCCCAAAATCATGAAATTTACTTAAAAATCATGAGATTGTTTAAAATAATATGTGTTGTGGGGGGATTTGTTTTCCTTCTGCCTTTTGAAACTTTAGGGTTCACTTGGATCACATTTTTAAGCATTTCTCCACAACCATCAGGACTGGAAATGTACTAAAAACAAACCAACCAACCCCCTGAGATTCTCAGTAAATAAGATGGCTCCTGGGTCTGGGGCTTTAAGAAAAACACCAAATATTGAAAGATTTATGATAAAATCATGAGGGTTGGCAACACTGTGACCCGTCATTCCTTTTACTGACATTTGTGTGGCAGATTGTACAAATTCTGTAGTACATATTTGATTAATTAAAGTGAGAAAAAGCCTAGCGGTCTGGAAGAGGTATTTAGTTAGTTTTCTGAATAACAATCCTTTTTTGAGGTGATTTGGGTAGAGTGACTTGGAAGTGTGATTGAACTAATTTATCCTTTCTTAATGCATACTCCCTGACCACTGTCCAACCTGTAATGGCCTCAGGAATACTTGCAAATCTTCATCACTAGTATTTCCTATTCCTCCTCTTCCCTTCTACAAACGAAATAAATGGAGCCTATTCTTTTCATTTAACCCCCAAGGAGGCAGAAACTTTATAAAACTTTCTGCCATTTTTTCCAAACTTGTCAAGATGTTGTTCTGACTAAAATCAGTCCAGTTTATAGCTGTTTCCATTTTTAAATGTTACGGGCAAATTTTTGTTCTCAGTCCACATGTACACGATTGCTATCTCCATTGACTTCAGTGAAGATAATCTGGATTAAACAGGTGCATATGAAAACAAATACAGCCTATTGTGCCACCTGTTCGTTCTTAATTTCTTGTTTTACTAGTTTAGCAACAATCACATGCACTGTTCTATCTATTTAGTGGGTGGTGATTTCTGGATTAGAAACCCAGTCATTCTCAGAAGCAGAAGTGGTTACATCAACAGCAAGCTTCTTTAATTCTACTGGTTCACATAGGTCATGCAGTGTGATAGGGAAGTGAAAGTGCATAGAGGCAGAGAACCCACAGAAATTATGTGACATATCGTAGTGATGAGACAGTATTGTTGGCTTGTACTGTGGTGAAGGAGAAACTCTGGACAGAGAAATTGTGCTCACCATCATCTTTCTGGTGTCAGAGCTTGTTTCCCAGCTAACCTATTTTTCTTAGATAAAATAGAATAGTAATAACAGTGATTGAATGAAAAGGATGTGTGTTTTTCGTATTACCAGTGCTTGTTGATGATGTAGTAATCAACACTACAGAAAGAACTCTGCCCAGCAAAGAATGCAGATGATGTCATGCCTATAAGTGAGATGGCTAAAAAGTTGGCAGCTACTGCTAGGGTGACCAGACAGCAACTGTGAAAAATCGGGACGGGGTGGGGGATAATAGGCACCTATATAAGACAAAGCCCCAAATATCAGGACTGTCCCTATAAAATCGGGATATCTGGTCACTCTAGCTACTGCTTTCAAATTCCCAAACTATATTTTTTACAATAAAATAAATTAAATTATTCATTAAGGGGGGACTTTAACTACCCAGACCTCTGTTGGAAAAATAATATGACACAACCCACAACATTTCCAATAAGTTCTTGGAATGTATTGGGGGCAACTTTTTTGTTTCAGAAAGTTGAGGATGTAACCATGGGCAATCATTTTAGACTTGAGTCTGACTGACAGGGAGGAATTGGTTGGAAATCTGAAGATGGAAAGCAAATTTGGTGAAAGTGATCATGACATGATAGATTTCATTTTTCTAAGGAAAGGAAGGAGTGATAGCAGTAAAATAATCTGGAGGATAGCTAATGTGACGCCAATATTTAAAAAAGGCTCCAGAGATTATCCTTACCATTAGAGGCCAGTAAGCCCAAATTCAGTACCAGGCAAATTTGCTGAAACTATGGTAAAGAACACAATTATCAGACACATAAATGAACACAATATGTTGGGGAAGAGTCAACACAGCATTTGTAAAGGGAAATCATGCCTCACCAATCTATTAGAATTCTCTGAGGGGATCAAAAACATGTGGCCAAGGGTGATCCTGTGGATATAGCATACTTCTACTTTCAGAAAGCCTTTGACAAGGTCCATCACCAAAGGCTCTTAAGCAAATATACTGTCATGGGATTAAAGAGAAGGTCCTCTCATGGATCAGTAACTCATTAAAATTTATTCCTAACCTTTGTTTCCTGTCTTTTAACCATTTACTGAGAGAGGTAAATAGTGTCCTACAGAGAGCTGTACTGGGACCAGTGCTGTTCAATATATTTATAAATGATCTGAAAAAAGGGGTAAACAGTGAGGTGGCAAAATTTGCAGATCGTACAAAATTACTCAAGGTAGTTAAGTCCAAATCACATCACACTGCGAAGAGTTACAAAGGGATGTCACAAAACTGGGTGACTAGGCAACAAAAAGGCAGATGAAATTCAATGTTGATAAATGCAAAGTAATGCACATTGGAAAACATAATCCCAACTATACATACAAAATGGGCTCTAAATTAGCTTTTAGCACTCAAGAAAAAATTCTTGGAGTTCTCTGAAAATATCTGCTCACTTGTGCAGCAGCAGTCAAAAAAGCTAACAGAATATCAGGAACCATTAGGAAAGAGACGGATGATAAAACAGAAAATATCATAAAGCCACTATATAAGTCCATGGTACATCCACACCTTGAATATTGCGTGAAATTCTGGTTGCGCCATCTCAAAAAAGATAGATTTGGAAAAGGTACAGAGAAGGGCAACAAAAATGATTAAGGGTATGGAACAGCTTCCATATGAAGAAAGATTAAAAGATTGGAACTTTTCAGCTTGAAAAAGATGATTAAGGGGGGACATGATAAAGGTCTATAAAATCATTAATCGTGTGGAGAAAGTGAATAAAGAAGTGTTTATTTACTCCTTCACATAAATAAGAACTCAGGGCCACCCAATGAAATTAATTAGCAGCAGGTTTAAAACAAACAGAAGAAAATACTTCTTCACACAACACACAGTCAACCTGTGGAACTCATTGCCAGGAGATGTCGTGTAGGCTAAAACTATAACCGGTTTAAAAAAAGAATTAGCCAAGTTCATGGAGGATGGGTCCATCAATAGCTATTAGTCAAGATGGTCAGGGATGTAACCCTATGCTCTGGATGTCCCTAGCCTCTGATTGCCAGAAGCTGGGAGTGGACGACAGGGGATGGATCTCTCATTGATTGCTCAGTTCTGTTCATTCCCTCTGAAGCATCTGATGCTGACCACTGTTGGAAGACAGGATACTGGGCTAGATAGACCATTGGTCTGACGCAGTATGATCGTTCTTATTTTTTCTCTGCCAAACAGATCTATGTGCTCTACTCTCTCTCCCTCAATTGAGCTCCCTCAGTCCGGTTATAAGGCTTAGTTCCACCTCCCCTGGCCAGGAGACAATTAGATAATCCCCCTCCCCCCGTGTGGAGCATGACAAACTGGATTCTTTCCCTTGCCTTGCAGGTGATGGGGGTTAAGCCCCATCACAGATGGATGTTAGAGTTGACACTTAGATCATCCCAGAATCTGATGATGCATGTGACCAGCTCAGCCTGCATTGCTAGTGTAATGTTTCCTAGATAGGGTTTGGGTTTTTTTCCCTGAAGCAAAAGCAGTTAAAGAAGGCGGATCAAGAGAGCAGGAACTCATGTTCAGTGTAACGTTTGTTCTGAAATAAAGCAGATGTGCTTTTATCAGTTCTCAGCCGGTATGATTTCTGGCACAATAACTAGTGCAAAGTATAGGAATTAGGAATGGCAAGGAATGACAATTAGGAAAATACAGTAGCTGCTGTAGCTGTAAGTGTAAAATGGGAAGTAGCTTCACAGAGATACCCTTTTATAAAAAAACGTCTCTGAATCCCATCTTTAATAGAAGTTGGAGAGAGTGTATTTGGATGAGTTTGATTTGTACCAAGTATAAAGCCTGAGGTCTGTGGACTTATGTTTGCCAATGTTGTTTCAGTGTATCAAACAGCAAAGGGACACAGTGGAATAGGTATACTGAAAAGTCAAATATTCATCTGTATGGAGTGCACTATTAATTATTTTTAATAAAAACGTAGCAGTTTTTAATATTTAAATAAATGCATTTTTTAATATTTAAAAAAAGCAAACTTCATTTTGCTCTATCGCCCGCCCATGTGTTGAAACATCTGCATCAAACATTTAGTGCATAGTGACATAGCAAAACAAATGTAGAGCAGGCATTACAGATGGATGACTTGTTGACAGATTAGCAGATGAGTTTCCCTTATGTTTTTGAAAATATACCTCCCTAGCCATAACATGGAAAGGGAAAAAGCGGGAATTAAGGTCAGATAACAAAAAGTAAACTTTTCTTTTGTGGGTTTATTATTGAAATTCTAGAGTACCAAGGGAGATATAAAGGGCAAGCAAAACAGCACAAGGGACATCTAATACAGGGAAATGAAACACTGACAGCTTTCAGAATTACAGCTGTAATGCCCATGCATATGAAACATTTTTTGTTTTTCAAGCATCTCTCTAAATCACAGTTGATATTGATAAAACACTTAGGATGTTTTCTCTTAGAGCCAGAGCATAGACAGATTGTAGGACTAGGAACTAAATCTTTCTCACCATACTCATGTGAGTAGTCACACTGAAATCAATAGGAGTACCCACGTGAGCAAGGTAACCCTGTATTTGGATTCTTGCTTCTGATCTCTGTTCCTTGTGTGTGTTTTGATACGTCCTTCGCTAGCGGAGGTGCCATCAGTTTTATTCACGGTGTAAGGGTTTGATCCTGTAAGATGTTCAGCATCTCCTGTAAGGTGACTTCAGGGGGAGATGTGGACATGCATCATCTTGCACCAGGTGCTTAGCATTTTACAGGATCGGGCCCCAAAGGATCAGTCCTGTTAAATGTGTGTTTACTTCATGCAATGTGATGTTGCTTGGGGAGGACTGCATTGTGTCACATATTGTTTCATACAGGAAACTGACATAGTCTATGACAAGCTTGAGAAGGAAACTGTCGAGCTTAGTTCAAACACAGTTCTGTTCTGGCGGTCACAGCTATGAGCAACATGGAAGCAGGACGGGGAGGCCGCAGCAGCAGCAGTTTCCAGAGCCATTCTGTGTCAGCAACCAGGGTGTGGGTGGTCCTGCCTACTGGTCAGAACAGTGGCAGTCCTGCCTAGTGGTTGGAGCAGCTCCTAGGGTGAGAGCCAGGAACTAAGTGTAAGCAGAGTCAGGATGAGCTCTACCCTGACATCTGGTGGTGAATTATGGCGAGTGTGGAAAAGAACTCCAGGGGCTGATCTTGTTTGCATAGGCACACCCACTCGCCTGGCATGAAACACAACAACTGAAAATGGTTACTTTGGCTGGTGTGGGATCCCCAGTTTCTCTATTATTGGGGCGGGAAGAATAAAGTTTTGTTACCCTGATTCTGTGAATCAAGGGCAGTGGAACTGTTGTATGACAGAAGGACTGAGTGAGTCCCTCACCATTACCTAAGTAGCACTTGCTTGACAAGGGGCATGGGTTACAAAACCCAGTGAATGGGGAGAGGATGGGGACAGGTATTTGTACCTGATGGTATGGGCCCCCTCTGAGGGTTTGAAACCCCAATTGCACCGCCTCCTCTCTCCACTGTTGAATGTCAGAGCTAACTTTGATTCCCTTAGGAGTCTAGTTACAGGCTGCGGAGCTGAATTCACTTTGGGCCAATGGTGCACCAGCACTGGGGCTCCCCTACTATACTATGAGCTGAAATCACTAAGAGCTGAAATCACAAAAGAGCTGACGTTATTAAGAGCTGAAATCACTGAGTGCTGTGTTAACTAGTGGGGGAGCCTGAAGCTATATTGCTCAGCAGCTGGCGGAGCAATTTGTGGGGACGACTGGAGGAGCAGCGAGCGGCGTGGAGCCTTGCGGGGCCGGGTGGAGTGGCCTAAGGAACGGCGAGCGGAGCTGTTTGCGGGGACGGCTGGAACGGCTCACAGGTCGGTGAGCTGAGCGGAGCGGAGCAGCTTGTACAGCGGAGCAGTTCGTGGGATGGCAGGAAAGTGGACTGGCTCGTGGTAAAGGCTGCGGCGGAACCCCCACGGAGAAACAGACGGCTGGCCAGCCTCGGATCACGTAAGGTGCCCCTTAACACCCTGCGTGCCCCCCCCCTTTTACTCTGGGACTGCACTGACCAGGGACAGAGACTTTGGGGGTTGTTGGACTTTTTGGCCTTTGGGTGGTTGCTGGACCCAAGAGACTTTGGGGGTGTCGGACTTTGGGGACTCTGGGTGATTTTTGGTTTGCTGGATTCAAGAACCAAAGGGAAAGGACACAGCCCAATTTGCTGGGGTGGGTTTTGCTCATGGTTTGTGTTGTGAATCCTGTTTGTGGTGTTTTTTCCAATTTTATGCTGATGTCGTTTACCTCATGTTATTAAACATTTTCTGCTACACTCAGACTCCGTGCTTGCGAGAGGGGAAGTATTGCCTCTTAGAGGTACCCAGGGGGGGTGGTATGTAATTGTCCCAGGTCACTGGGTGGGGGCTCGAGCCGGTTTTGCATTGTGTTATTGAAACTGAACCCCTAGATACAGAACCCGGCCCTTGTTGCTGCCAACTAGATGGGCAGAAGGGTTACATAAGCAAGGGAACAAAGCTGGAATAAAGCAGGAACAAGGCAGGAGCTATCACAGCCAATCAGGCAGTTCTACTGTAGCTCACCTCTGTTCATAAATATGCCTGGAGACTGAGCTAGCTAGTCCCAGCTCAGCTGCAGGCCCTTATTCCTGACACTCAAGTGTATTCAGCCAGGATAACACTGGGAGAGCCCTGTAATGCCCTCGGACATGGTGCAGCATGTGTTTCCTTTTGAGCTACTCTGGCTCTGTTGTTTGGTTTGGAAGAGGCGCGGAGCCTTGGCCCATATCCTTTGGGGTGTCTGACCTCTGCTGATGCCGGAAATCCCCAGGCCTTGAACATAGCATAAGAATCAGATTAATGGCTGCTCCCAGTGTAGGTTCTTCCATCCTAATGTACTCACCCATACATGGCCCAGCCCAATTTAGCCCGTGCGTTTTTCAAAACCTAAGGTGAATGGAATTGTTTTCAGGAGTTGCTTTTAATTTTTTGAAAACTTCTCTTTCTATTACATATTGACATAAAAACTCAAAATATAATCCACTGACAGTCAGTGAGAGCCAGGGCCCTAGAAACCATCTTTTGAAGGAGGATATGTAATTTTATATTTCTGTCAAGCAAGCTAGAATAATGTCAGCTGCCACCAGCCTCACAGAACTGGCTGGTATTGGAACGCTCACAACAAATTATAATTAAGAACTTAGAAACTTCCCTTTTCGGGAATTGACTTTCAAGTTATAAGTTTTGTTTCTTTTCTTATTTATTTTTTAAGGCGTACTAAGTTTAGGCTAATATAAAAGGCACAGTAGCATAATGCAAAGCATAAAATTACCACTCTTCCCTTCAATACAGTAGATGGATGCTGCAAGTCACCAGTCTCACATATTAGAAGAAATAGGTCATCAGGAGTTGGCCCCCAATTCTCCCACTCACTTGCTACATAGTGAGGGGAGTGCCAGTTTCTCTCCAGCTGCAGGAAATGCCAGTCACCTAGTGCCCAGTCTGACTCCCACTGAAATCATTGGCAGTCTTTCCACTGACTTGGCAGTAGTTTTAAGACCAAAATGGGTAAAGTTGCCCATTCTGAGATGTGCCACAGAACTATCACAATTTAAAGAAAGAACATGGGAGGGAAGGATGGACTTGTGGTTAAGGCACAGGAGTTGGAGACTGGGGTTATATTCTTAGTTGTGCCACAGATTTGCTGTGTGACCTTAGGCAGGCTATGTAGGCCAAAAGATTAAAAAATGGTATCTAAAGTAGGACATCTCAAAATTGACACACCTGCCTGTAGAATCCTGGGCCATGTTTTTCAGAGGTGCTGAGTGCGTAGAGCTCCCATTAACTTTGAACAGAATTGTGGGTGCTCAGCACTGCTAAACATCAGGCTCTAGGCTTCTTAAGTAGGGCACCAAAAATTAAGCCACCCAAAATTAATGAATTCTCCATCTCTCAGTGTCTTCCAATCAAGACTGGATGCCTTTCTGAAAGATATGCTTTATTCAAACACAAGTTATGCTTTGTTCAAACATAAATTATTGAGCTCAGTGCAGAGGTAACTGGGTGAAATTTAATGGCCTGTGATCTACAGGAGGTCAGTCTAGAAGATGATATAATGGTCCCTCCTGGCCTTAAACTCTATGAATCTATGAGCGTATGGATTAATTGTTGTGAAGTGCTGTGAGCTCCTTGGTTGGAAGGTACTATGGAAGAGTAAAATATTAGTAATGCTATGTTTGACTGCAATATATCACTCAGCTACTATACATCTCTTTGCACTGCATAGGGTTCCAGGCAGTGTGTGGTTCCTGGTGAACAAAGATTATAAAGCTGGAACTCAGACTGTGTGGAAGCCTGTCATCTATAGTAGTAGCCTTTTCTTTAATAAACACCTCTTGTTTAGGAAAATATGTGATCCATGCCATGACAGTGTTGTTATGAAATATAAAACTTAGTAAGAGGGGTTAAGCAAAAACGTGTTCAAGTCTATCTTCTGAAGTTTGCTGTTCAGCAAAACAATCTACTTTGGTGTAACACAGTGGTCAGTGTGTGTTATGTGTCCTCTATGCCCGATGCACATGGGTTGTGAGTCTCTTATAATTTCCACCTACAGAGCCTGGCTTTTTAGCTCAAGTTGTAGAGACTCATACTTTTAGCCTGGTTCTATCTCTGGTGTTGGCTAAGATGGTGGCTATCACACATGCAGGCCATCAAATCTCTTATTCCTGTTCTGATTTCTCTAAGCTATTAAATCATATAATTTCCGGAAGTTTATCTCCGTTCTAGCCATAGCTAAGGTCTTAGATAGGCCTGGTCAGAAAATGGTTTCCCCATATTAGGAAAATTTTGAATAAAAAAAAATGGAATGGAAAAATTACAACCAAAAAAGTTAATCTCAACATTTTCTGTGGAAATCTAAAAAATTCAATTTAGAAATGTTGCTGCCATGTCTTATGGAAATAATAGTTTGAGTGCTTCATGGCCCCCATTCTCTGCTATGGACTGGGCTCTCTGGCCAGACTACATTATCCACGATGCACCATCATTGGTCCTCTTGGTGAGCCACTGCAGTGCATGATGGAAGATGTAGTTCAGTTAAGGAACCCATCCTGTAGAAGAAAATGGGGAAATCCTGAAGTGCATCTGAACTACAGCTCTCATAAGACACCACAATGGCATTTTTTAATAGATTTTTTTCAGTTTTTGTCTGAAAACTGAAAACTCTTTGGTTTTCAGGTGTTCAGGTTTTTTGAGGAAAAGTCAATTTTTCCATGGCAATTTGACACTTTTCATGAAAAGATTCATTTTGTTTAAAACCCAATTTTCTGTTGAAAAACAGTTTCAACTGAAAATTTTCAGCCACTTAGTGTTAGTGCTGTATGAGGTAAACAAAGCCTCTTTTGAGCTTGTCTGTCAGTTCCTTCACGACACTGTCTCTGCAAGAAGGTTCTCAGAGAAGTGCTGTCCCACTGGTGTCAATTTGAAACTAAAAAAATTAATATCTTAAATAGAGGCTGCCAAACTGGAGAGCCATCAGGATGGATCTTCCCTGGTGTCTGTTTTTGTGCTTTCACATATTTTTAATTTCAATACAGTTGGTTTGATAGAAACAATTTTAACATTCCCCTGCAGCATTTTAAATCAAAGCACGAAAGTGCTGTGTGAATGCATGAGACTTAGGGCTTGTCTACACTAACCAGTGAATCAATGCTATGGCAATCGATCCACCCGGGGTCAATTTAGTGGGTCTAGTGAAGACCCACTAAATCGACCGCCGATCGCTCTCCCGTCGACTCCAGAACTCTACCGGAATGAGAAGAATAAGGGGAGTCGACGGGAGAGCGTCTCCTGTTGACTTAGCATAAGGTGGACCTCACGGTAAGTAGATCTAAGCTACGTCGATTTGAGTTATGCTATTAACATAACTCAAATTGCATAGCTTAGATCAACTTTCTCCCGTAGTGTAGACCTGCCCATAGAAAGTGAAACGACTCAGCTGGTTGTATTGACCAAGCTCTAGGGAAATGTATAGAGCAGTGATACTCAGACTGAGGTTCATGAGCTGCAGTTGTCTCTTTAATGCGTCGCTTGCGTCTCTTTGCATCACATGATATTAAAACACTGTGTGATTTAATTATTAAGTTATTAACCAATCAGGATGCTTTTACTATGTTATTAACCAATTGTAGTTGATAAAATAATAATACTTGGTCAGTCATTTTGATGTGAAAATAATTATATATATATATATAATTTAGTGTATATATATACACACACACACACACTAAATATTTCTCCTCTTGTACGGTTTAAATATGAATATATAGTAAATGAAACAATGAATTCACACTACTGTGGCTCTTTTGGGTAATATTGATCACAAATTTGGCTCCTGAATCACTGAGGTCTGAGTATCACTGGTATTGAGTAAACAAACAGCAGAAATGCTGAAGAGTAAATTAGGTTTTTTAACGTTTTCTTTCAGCTTGAATAATCTAACAAAATAAAGAATTTTTTAAGAAGTACAAGGCCTTATTCTAATTTCATTTACTCCAGTCCTAGAACAGTATAATTTAACAGACTTCATCAGATTTACTCCTGATTTACACTTGGGTAGGTTAGATCAGGCCTATCATTTTTTTTTTTTCATCTTGAGTGTTCATTAAAATACAGTACTTCTTGTTAGGTGCAAGGCATTGTAACAAATGCCATATATTGGCCCTGGTAGGGCTGTTCATTGGGTATATCAGTGAATTCTGGCTTATTACAGTTCAACTCTTAACATAATGAAGATAGAACAACCTCTTATCACTCCCACATAGGCACGTATTACACAGTCAAAGAAAAATATCTGTACTTTCCAGGATGAATCTGATGATTTTAATGCCCATGACTCATTAAATCATATGCTTTTATCTCAACAAGATTTGCAAGTTGTCTTAAGCTGGCATCAACAGCTTGTACTGACTTTGCCTTGGTCCAACCACATGCAAGACTGGTATTCTGGCTTGCCTATTACACCTGAGAAAATGTTTGCCACAGTTAGGACTGCAGGTTTGTCATGGCAATTTTTATCAAAAAACACAGAGCTGTCACAGTAAATTTAGCAAAAGTTATGGGTTACTAAATTTACTGTGACTTCTTCCTGATTTTTGATTAAAAATTCCCATCCTCCTCGCCCTGCCAAGGGGACACTGACCACCCACATCAGCACCCTCTGCCCTGGCACCGTAACCCTAATCCCACCCCAGGAGGAAGGGAGGGCTCATGGGAGGGGGGCTGGACAGCAAGCCCACCCTACACTTACCCCAGGCAGCGACAACTACTGTGGCTCCTGTCCTGAGAGACTGGGCCCAGCGCCCTACGCTCATCCTGCAGTGGAGGCTCCTGCAGGTCCTGTCCTGTGGGTCTGGGTTTGGTGCTCTGTTATAGGCATTGTTACCTAGTGTGCAGGGTCACAGCACTGCTCAGGTTTGTGCTCCCCACTCCCTGTCATGATGGAGGGGCAGGTGGGCCAAACCTGAGCAGCACTGTGACCTGGTGAACGCAGAGAGGGCTCACACTTCCAGTCTCCTCTCCCCCCCAGGTCCTCCCCTCCACATTGGGCTGGTGACACACCCGCCCTTTGTGAAGATCATGGACAGGAAAAAAAGTCACAAACAGAAAAATCATGGTATCTGTGACTTTTTGCCTCCATGAAAAACCTGCAGCCCTAACCATAATCATTGAGGGCAAGATCCTTTTCTACCCCTGTGTCCCTAAACATTATAAGACTTGATCCTGCATCACTTGCATGAGTAATCCCATTGGCTTCAGTGACACAAGCTAGTAAGGACTATTCTCATGAGTTAGTGTTGTAGGAACTGGACAGGACAGTGTAAAATACTTTCTGAGCTTTACTGCCAGTTTTGTGTGACTTTGAAGCTCAACTTGACACACAGTATTAAAAAGTCAAGACATCAAGACCATGCACAGCAGCATTTGAAAGAGAGCTCATGCTCATCCCGTTAGTCAACCACTGTCCTTTCTGTGCTAAAGCTTAACAATGACCGAGAAAATACCGCGAACGAAAGAAATACATTGTTCTTGGCATTCCTCAGTGCTTGGAAGGAGTTAAGTTTTGCACAACCGCTGAGTTCTTTTGGCATTATCCCATTAGCTGAAGTCATGGCTGATGACTTCACCCTCATAGTGACATCAGCCTCTAATCTCGTGAAGGTGAATTCATGTGAGATGGATTCAAAACAATTACTCCCTGGATTGCAGGCCATTTCAACTGATATATGGTCACAACATTCACTTTTACAGATCGTAGCCTCTCTTATGTGCTGTACATGTACTTAGCATATTGTATTACAGCATGGACGTTATGTCACTGGCTGGCATTGCCTAAGATCAGTAATGGAATGTGCTTGTACCGAACGAAAATCATAAAACTAACTTTTTATTTTAACTATAAAGTTAAGACAGAGGTATGGTCTTACTGCGGTTTGCCTGATTTCCTCTTAGCACTCCCTCCCCTCTCTTTCTTTACTTGATTTTGGCTATATCTTTGTCTAAGAGTTTTCTGGCTATTTCAATTACCCTGGCCTTCCCCCTTGGGTGAAGAAAAAATAGACTGACTGATGATTACCCAGGATCACTGTTTTGTAAATAGCAATTTTTAATAATGTCTTTAAATCCCCCTTTTAAACCAGATAAGTACATAAGTAACAGTAAAGTGATTGATTGGATTGTAAAACATTTTCTTCTTCTTCGTCTATTTCCTTTTGAGTAGTGGCAAGAAAATGCATATAGCCACATTCCGCACTCTTCAGAAGAGGTTTTAATCAGATGGGGCAAATTCTGGCCCCAATTAGGCAACCTTCCCTGAAGTCAGTGGGGCTGTGCTGGGTGTAAAGGCGGGCAATGTTTGTCCCTGGGTGTAGCACACACATGCAAACCACACAGTTATATGTATAACTGTTTATTTAGACAAAATCTTTCCCTTAACCTCTCCTATTTGTTTAACTTTATCCTTCTTACATTTCTTCATCACTTCCCTTCAGCTGACTGTAGAAAGACCAAGTGGTAGCATCAGAGATTACAGGACATGACATTTACCTTTGCAATGGCGAAAGTCAAAAAAGAGATGCTGATATGCTTTCCCCACCAGTCTGGCCTTAACCAAGGTGGGGGTAGGGTGACAATTGCACAAGAGGAGTGAAGCAGGAAGTTTCAAACACTCTCCTGTAGCCAGTGTACTGTGAATAGACTTCTTAATGTGACTAATAGCTCCTGGCATTGAACTGCAGCTCCTGAAGTGCAGAGCTGGCATTTCCATGCGCTAATGTTTAAAGTAATGTGTCAGAAAAGTTTTATAGTAAGAGCACAGTATTGTTAGGGGACAGAAAGGTTGTTTATTTAAAGCCAATGGAATTCTACTATCATCACTTCTCTGCCTTTATTGTTGGGTGTGTGGAAATGACTTAAGTTTTTATTTGGTGTTAGCAGTGTAATGCTAGACAGTTTGCACATTCGGAAGTGGTGAGGTCATGATAAAAAAAAATCCGTAAAAAAGGAAACAAGTTGTCCTCAGTTCCTGGATGCTCCAAGGGGGTTGAGCCAAAAAGACAGCAAACCTACTGTAAGTGCTCAGAAAGGGATTTTCTTCTCCTCCTCACAAAATAAACATTGTTCTGTTATTTCTAGGAGGAAGGGAATTGAGTCTTTGGATGACTTGCAAATATTTTGCTAAATGTAGTGGCCAGTGGGTTTCCTGAATTTCCCGATCTGATTTTAGATTAGATTTTTTTTTTTTGGTTGGCTAAATCAGAGGAAATTAGTACAGTCTTAGTCCAAGAGCCAGGCACTGTTACCAATTACATGTGTGTAGGTTATAAGAGCTATATTACATCTGCATTAGCTCTAGTTGGAAGTCAAATGTCTTCCCCTTTTCTCCCAACCCCCCACTCTTTCTGGTGGCCAGGAAGCAAGAAAAATAGTAAAACGTTTTTGCTAAAAATTCTCTCCGAGTTAAACCTGTGTCTGGCTGGGTAAAGTGTCTGGAGTCTGTTTCATGAAAAATGATGGGCAGGAAAAAACCGCACATGAATGAACAGTGTTTTAAAATATGGTTCGGCCTTTGGGCGAGTGTACAATATGGGGAAAGCACAAGGAGCCCTCCCTGCATAAACCTCCTATGAAAAAGCCGGTTATAATGGCCGGCCCTCTATTTCCCAAAGTGCAAGGTGTCTGATCAAGAAGATATGGCCCAGTGCCAGGAGGGGAACACGTACACTTTCCTGTGCTCAATGAGGTACAATTCTTCTTAGAGTTCCCACTGGGATGATATGTCTCTATACAGCCCCAATATGGGCCAGTGTCTTTAAGACACAGGTATGTCTACACAGGGTTAGAGGAACTCGAGTCAGTGAACCTTGGGTTTGAGAACCCAGAGCTTGAGTGTCTACACTGACTGCTGATCCTAGGTTGAGAATTTTTAAACCTGGACCCCAACCTGGGGTTCCAGCATCCACACCGCAGTACACAGTCCTGAATCCAACCAGCCATTTCACAGACTGCCTTGCACCCTACCAAAATGTGTCTGCTCTAGGCCATTGTTTGTGGTGCAGTGTGGGCAAATTTAACTGTTCACCCCCATGCATCACAGAAAGTTTGAGCAGCCCATCAACACATCCTGCTGAGCCATCATTTTGCTCCGCACGCTCCCAGGAGCATGGAAGAGTTGCCATTTGAAGAATTTCTCTCACTTTCACACTTGTTTAAGGAAATAGCAGAGCTTCTGTGAACATTGCAGCAGCAGCACTGTTTTCTGACCCACCGAAGGCACCTGATGGAGCTAATGATGGAGAGGAGGAGGGCACAGGTAAAGAAGGCAACCAGCATTGACCCATTATTGTCCCAAGTTATGAACCTGGTGATGCATGGAACATCTCGACAAACCTCTCCGGTCTCAGCCAACCTTGTTACCTACATGTCCAGGAGGATGGAGTTATCGATCCAATCTGGTTGTTTGTTGTGGGGGAGACGTGTCATTATCCCACCACCATTGAGATCACAGATGTTAGAACAGCTACATTCTGGTCACTGTTGAATAGTGCACATGAAGAAAATTGCACAAAGCTATTTTTGGTGGCCTGGACTGGACAGTGCTATTGAAGAGAAGGCAAGAGCTTGTATGTCATGTCAG